>NW_010188971.1:4578-57734 GCF_000695765.1 Mesitornis unicolor | reverse complement strand
AGCAGGAAAAGTTTGAAGGTTTCTACCGAAGAAATACCTGTTTCCTCTTTGTCTCATTGCTTTTTTAGGGGGATGGGGTGGGGGTTTTTTTGGTGGTTTTTTTTTTTTTTTTTTGAACATGGAAGAAAGCAAATCCGAAGCTGGAGCAAGGTTAAAAGAGGATGCTTATGGAAGAGGCTGGAGCAAAACCTTTCCTTCTGTGAAAGAATCACCGATCACTTGCATAGTCATGGCCTCAAGTTACTTTAAACTTTGAACTACTGCTGAGGTAACAAATGGCTTTAAATCATCTGCATCTTGCTTGAAGGGTATGACCTTGCTCTTCCTAAGTGGGTCTTCCCTCAGTTCTTTGCGCTTTGTCTAGCTTTTCTGATTGCATTGTGTTTGATATAGTGGCGATACAGTGAAGAGAAAGAGGTCGACATCCAGGCTTTCTTTGCCCCTTTTTTGCTTCCCTATAACCTCTCTGGGCCTGAGCCCTGTTTGTCATTATTTCACAGACTTGACATTCATGCTAATGCCACTATTTTATGTACTTACCCAAACTATCAACAGGCTTTCCTACCAAATCTTCTCTTAGGACTTGTATTTTAATGCATTTTCACCTCCAAGTATTGTGTTAGTGATAGCAAAGACTGTGTGAAAAAGTGGGGTTTGAGGGCCAGAGAATGGATTGCTGCAAATTACTATGTATGAGTTACGTTTTTCCCCCCCCTCATCTTTATTTATCCTCTTCTGGTCTGTAGAGGACTTTCCAAACCAGAACCATCTTTTTGTCACACCCAGGATTTGTACCATTGGTGTTGGCTTTTACTATTTATTATGTGCACCTGGGGGATTTGACTGGCTTAGTATTACTTCTGATCCTATGAGATCCTTTCCCTAAAGAGATTGTAGTTCTTATACTTCCCAAATCTTTGGCATGTAGTTTCTGAAGATGTGAAAGGAAATGGAGTCCAGGATGTCACTTATTAATTTGGTGGAAATAAGAGTAAATGCAGGCAAATAATATTACATTTGTTACTCAGAAGCATAATGGCTAAAATGAATGCATCTTTTTTGTGTTTGTGTTCTCCAGAAGCTGCATTCAGATTTCACTCAAGGTTGAAAAACATGGGTTTTCTTAGTTTTCTTCGTTTGTTTGTTTGTTTGTTTTTAACCTTGGATCAACTGACCTGATGTAAAATTGCAGTAAGAACAGGACTGTTTTGGATACCATAGCTATTTTGTGAACACAGGTAAAATGTAGGGTATATATCAAAACTTTGTTACTCTTATGAACAGAAGTTTTTGGACAGTTATCAGTTTTGTACAGACAGCTTTGTAGGTCCTCATTAGGCATAAACTTTTAAAATTTCCACTGAAATAGAGCTGGCCTATTTGAATGCATTTTTTTACTTCATGGCATTTCCTATTGGATAGGCATTGTCTATACTCATTGATTTGGACATACTAAACAACTCTGATATTACAAAATCAACATCTTGAGAAAAAAGGGAGTTCACAATTTGTTTGGTCAATAATTCTTTCATCCTGGCTTTAGGGAACAAAACAAGTATGTTTGTCTTGATGTGTAGGTTATTTAATAACCAGAAGGATGAGGAAGCTCTGTAGGATTGAAGTATTTTCTTTTTAGAGGTTTGAGGTAAAACTGAAGCCCTAGAGTTCGCCCAGGTATAGCCAATTTGGTTTTTCCAGGAGAAATACTGATTGTGGTCTTGGACATGATTTCTTTTTTCTTTTTTTATTTCCATTTATAGTACTTTGAAATAACTCTCCTCACGTTTTGGTACAAGCTTTTGAAATATTTTGTCTGCTAGGGAGACAAATGACTTTAAATTAGATTCATAATCTAGATCATGATCTTTCAGTAAAGTGAAGCTTGACTGTGTTTACTATGAGCTATTTTCTGCATACTGTAGTTCGGTATTTGCTCACTCAAGGAGTACACCATCTCTCTTGGATCACTTCTCCCATTTTATGTTAGGTGAAATGTTCATTCCAAAGAGAGGTTTTGTATGTTTAAATTGGCTTTTTGTTTCTATATAGAACTGATGTAGTGTTATGTTATACTTGGAATTAGTGCTCTTTATGTTGACTTCTTATTAGTTTGGTTCTCTAAGGGAAGAAATTGCACTAGTGAGAAGAGAAAAATTGCTGTTAAAGTATTTTGCCTGTTCTCAATTTTACCAAAAAGCTTGAGCTTTTGGTTTAGTTTAGTTTATATATTTTTTGAAGGTAAATATAACTGGCAAAATGTAAAATTTGTGAGGATGTATTTTTGAATACTTTGAATAGTGCCCTTTAAAACCATTCCTATAAGCTTATACTTAATTCTATATGCTGAAGAAAGAAAATGTTATGCCACCCTGTAGGTTGCTATAAAGATTGTTTATGCAGCTCAGCATAGGACTTAAAATATGTTGAATTGGAGAATTTTGAAAAATGTACTGTGCGGCACAGGAGACCAAATCATGCTAAAGTGCAAGGAAAGACTATACATCAGTTCAAAGGCTACATTATTCAAAAAAATACAACCATAAAAAAGGTAATAAGATTACATTCTCACACTTCATGGCTAGTAAGGTGCATTAAGCTGCTCAGATATTCATAACTTACTGTGACATTTGGGAAGATTACATTTTGCTGTGCACAGCTATTACTGCAGCTCAGATAATAACTAGCCAATGCATGGTCCTGGATTATGATCCCTGTCATTGGAAACAAATTTGTGTTTTGAAGGTTGATCAGTTTCAAATCACCATTAGAAAGGGTTAATATGACATATTGTGGGTTGTGTGTGTGCTTATGTGGATCTAATGGATATGCATACATATAGTACATCACCTGCACTGTGCCTTCGGTATATTGCTTTCTCTGTCAATTTTTTTTTGTGCTCACTTCTCTTAAAGGGAATGTTAAAATAGTAATTATTTCTACCATAGCATATTATTTCTATAATGTACTTGCTGAGATGCTTATGTTTGCAGATGAGATTGGAAACGTAATTTGACAGCTTCCTGGATGGGTGATTACTGATAATAGTGTATCTAGCCAAATATGAAAGATTGGTGGTGTAGACTATAGGGTGAAGGTAAGGTCACCTCTAGTTGTCGTATATGGTTTTGGTGTGATAATTGATGGTTGGCTGGTTAGTTAAAACTGAATGCATAAAGAGTTGAATTTCTTGTTAAGAATTAGCAGGTGTTTTGTGGCTAGGATTTAACCTTCACTATTCTGTCTGTACATGGAATGCTGTAATTTCTTTGTATTTTACCTTGATGGTGAGAAAGGTAGAGGCTTCTTGAGGAATACTTCAGTTGTGTAGAGGGTTATAAATTTACTGTAAAGTGTAATATTAGTTCTGTATGTTTTCAAATGTTTTGATCAGTTGGGTTTTTTTTTAGGGAGGGTGTACTTTTTTCCTTGTATTTGTTTTTTGATAATTCTGTGTTAATCTGGTCTGCTCAGTGTTCTCCCTTGAATTTTACCTTGCACAGCTTTCTTGAGGTAGGCCTCTGCTCCATCTTCCAGAAGGGGAAAACTGAGGCCTGGAGAATGGTAATGACTTGATAGATTTCTTTGAGTTGACAGCATGAGTTGATATAGAGAAGCTGGGAATATAATTCAAGTCTCCCCGTTCAGATCCTACAGTTTCCCTAGATATGAAGGAAGCATCTGATAGTAAATTGCATAATTATTTTTCATGACCAAGAGGGGAGAAAATGGAAAAGTGTAAATTACTGTTTAGAAATTGTTGCCATGAGACATTGTCTATTCTGTCATAAAAGCAGTAACTTTCTCTGCTTCTGGTGGTGTTTGACATTACTGATTTATGCTCAGAAGACTCAAGATTGCTTCTTCAAAGTGACAAGATTTAGACACTTGAGGAAAATGTATGGTAATTTCAGTAGTTAATGAAGAGTATATATTCTGTTCCATTGGGTAAGTTTATCTTCAGTTCCTGACTAGGTGAGAGAAGCTGTTGGAGCTAATATAGAAGCAAGTTAAGTATATGTATTCTGGGGCAGTTTTGACATGGTGTGACTTTGGCAAGGGTCTACTGAAGCTGTTTATTGTTCCTGTGAAAAGTACACTGTGTATGAGCACAGAAATAATGTCTTTTATTAGAGGAACTTGTATAACTAAGAACGAGCCAAAATACTTTGGATCATGAGTCCATTTTGATAATTTGAGTCAAAGCTATATGAATTCCTATTTGTATGCTGTTATATATAGTGAGTATTTTGGCAAGCATGGAATATTTTTAAATTTAATACTGTTCAGGTGTCTAAGAGAAGTTTAAAAAGTTGGGGGGGTGGAATTAGGATAGAGAGTTAGGTTAGTACAATCCATCTTTCCTTTAACTGGAATTTTTATTTCCTTGAGTACACAAATGTGGAAAAAAGGGAGTTACTTCCTTTCCTGCACCACCTCCTTGGCGCGTGCATATGTGGTTAGTTACTCAGTGTATGTTAAAACAAAGCTTGCATCTAGGAGACCTGAAATATTACAGATTTTAAGTGCCATAATAAAAGGCTTCAAACAGTGTTGCTCTTTCATATTCATGCAAATACAGCAAACTTTTGCTTCCTTTTAGTACCTGTGGCTACTAATTAAATGGGCAGTTAATACTTAGCAGCTTTATTCAGTATATCAAGAATGACTCTTAGGTGTTCTGCCATATTTCTGGTGTGCATCAGGTCCTTTGGCTAGGATGGCCCTCTTGGTTGAGGAGTGTTAAGCACATGCAAAGGAAACCTTTTAGGGCCGATCCAGGCCGTTTAAGGTATCTCAGCTGCCTTGGCACTCTCACTTGTCTTGGAATGCTCACTTAGACTCTTCACTTTTCAGTTGTATAGGGCATCAGGACATCTGTATCTTAAACTGCCCAAATGTTTTTCTGCAGCAATTGTCTGATAATAGGTGGCATCTTAGGAGCACCTTTCTTGAAGTTACTCAACAGAACTTGAAACAGGAAAAATAAGACTTGATCTATTGATATTTGCCTCGTTAGGTTTTTTTTGGCTTACATCTTAGATAGCTTTCTTCTTGCAGAATGAATGATTTTAAATGTGGAATGGTACTTTGGTACAATTGTCATAAGGATGTTTTAATCTTTTTTTTGGAAAGCTTGTTGGGGGCCACTTTGACTTGGAGATGAACTTTATAATCCAAGAAGGAGAGGGCATCACCTGCATGGTGGACCTGCTGGACAAGTGTGATGTCACCTGCCAGGCTGAGGTGTGGAGCGTGTTTACGGCAATCTTGAAAAAAAGTATACGCAACCTGCAAGCTTGCACGGAAGTGGGACTGGTTGAACAAGTGCTTAAGAGGATTGATAGAGCTGACAACATGATTGCAGGTACAGTTTCACCTGGTATAAGACTCAAACTATTCCTGTTATGAAAAATCTCATGGAAACATTTATTAATTAAGGGATAGAAATTTGGCATTGCATTTTATGAAGCAATTATATTGTTGTTCTTTTCCTTTTCAGATCTCTTAGTGGATATGCTGGGTGTGTTAGCAAGCTATAACTTGACAGTTCGAGAGCTAAAGTTATTCTTCAGCAAGCTTCAAGGAGAAAAAGGGAGATGGGTAAAAGAAAACACAGAACTGAAACAATTTTTATGATGTTGCTTATATTTTCCCTAACGTTCACAAGTTAAAAGGCTGTTTGATAATCTTTATAATAAACAAATTTTAAATGTACCAAGAAATACAGAAAGCTTTCTGGTATTATATCAATGAATCTTTTTACTTGGAAGCAATTAAATTATAGAGAGTAGAATAGTGATGAAATTAAATGTCCTCTTGAATCTATGGACTGGATTGGTCTTTTTGAACACCTGGGAATAATATGGTGACTCTAAGCAAGTGGTTTTATGCACGTGTTTATATTTTTGTAATTCTAGTTATGTGAAATTGAAGGGAAAAGGTTTAAAATTGGTTTTTTGCAGCTGGTTTTTTTTGAAGTCAAAAGAGAGAAATCAAAATTGTCTGCATAGGCAGCTCAGTGTGTTTGTTTTCACATTGTTCTTCTTTACCTGAAGACTGAAATATTATCTAGTTAGGGAAATGAGAATTTGGCAGAAAATGAAATGAAGGAAATAAGCTGTGGCTCAAAATTTGTCGTGTGTTTTCCTCTCTTTATGTGTGAACTAGAAAGGAAGAAGAGGGTCTCCTTTTACTGCAGAGAACCTCCTTCCATAAAGTAAAATTTTGTATGTTGTAGAGGCCACCAGATAAGTTTTCTTTAGCACAGAGTTGTTGTTTTGCTGGAATTGGGAACTATTTTAATAATTGTTTTACTTGCTTTGAATTTTAATTTAGCTCCTCTTATCTCTAAATACTCTGTCTAGTGTAGAGGAAGGTAGCACAATGTCTTTGTAGACTTCAAATAACTTAAAACTTAAAAAACTATAACTTAAAAAAATGTATTCAATATAAAAGCTAGTATTGACAAGTAGTCTAGCAAATTTTAAAAGATCCCTTGAAATAAATAACTTTGAAGATCTTAATTTGCTCATATAGAAATATTATAGGTAGGGTGTAAACTTGAACATACAGAGTATATTTAACCACAGTTGCATTAAAGTTGTCTCTACCATTAACTTTTTCATTTCCTGTCTCTCTGCTATTTGCATTTAATTTCCTTTCTTTGTTAAAAAATAAATATATGAGGAAGTAAGAGAAAAATGCCACGATTGCATTGCCAAGGAGTTGCACAACTCTATAAATCTTAAAATCAGCAGTGCTGTGAAGCTACAAAGTATTTGGCTGCAGCACAAATTACCTAGTTGAATTCTGTGGTGCTGAAGACATCTGAACAGTTCTCAGTGCTTCCTCTTCAAATTTAATTCAGATTCATGAAACGTTATCTATTTGAATATAATTTTGGTACATTTGAAATACTTGTAACCGATCATGCAATGCTTAGTTTTCAGATGGTGGCTGCTTACAAGAGGGGAAAAAGGGCACTTTCAGGAAAAGATCAGAAGTGTAAAATCGTAGTTTAAGAATAAACCTATTGGAGAGTTATGAAGTGGTAAAAGAAGACGCACAAAATGATTCTGTCATTTGGACCATTATTTGTGGTACTTCAGTTGTTGCGAGCACATGATTTGGAGTTTATGGTTGCTCTGCATTACAACAAAATAAATGCAGAATTGAGGTAGTGGTGGGGAAGTGTTAAGTGTTCACACTAAGTAAGCACTCGGTTTAGGTGCTCCAAATTACCCTTGAGACTTGAATTTTTCTGCATGGACTTAAATGAAGGGATATATGTAACCAGAGACACTTTAATCTAGTATATGACTGTAGTCCTGATGAAAACAGTCCTACTTTCAGATCCTCCATCTCCCTTTTGCTGGGTATGCCCTGTCTTCCTTGTGCTGGCGCAGATTTCAGAGAGCCACAGTTCTAAACTGCTGTAACTGGAAATTGGGTTGCATTTGTTTTTACTAAATTAGTTTTCAGCTGAATCAGTTTGTTTTCTTTAGCTCACTGCAAATCCACTGATGGGAATGAACAGATAAAAGGAGGAACCAGCATTCAGGATCAGTTTAGTTTATGCTGGATGAAAGTGGCTGTGGCTTTTAAGTCCTTAATTTAATTATCCCATTAAATGCATTTCAGTGCATCTACTGTGTATTGTGTGAAGGTATCCATGACTATGTTTTGTTGTTTATTGAGAGTGCTAAGTGTCTTATCAGAGCATTACTCAACCACGTGCAAATCTTTAAAATGTGTAGAAGTTAATTTTTTGTGTATATAGTCTTTTTAATAGTGTGTTTAGGTGTGTTTTGTTTATTTACAAGTGTAATAATTCTTTTTGTCAGCCACCACATGCTGGGAAGTTATTGTCTGTGTTAAAACACATGCCTCAGAAGTATGGACCTGATGCCTTCTTCAACTTTCCAGGAAAAAGTGCTGCAGTATGTAGATATTTTAAATCTCCTGTTTATTAATTTCTTGTTCTATTACTGCCATTGGTTATTTTCATTTGTGGTGTTCTTTTGTCTCATCTGTCATTGTCACAGACTTAGAGTTTCAACATAATTTTTTTCTCTGACACCTACATGATGCCTAAATCGTGCTTATAGTAAGAGTGCATTATCACTATGGAAGGACAAATACTAGTACATAAAGAATGGACATAAATGAGGCTTTTTTTTTCCCCCCAGACTCTTTCAGTTAAATCTTGTTGCAAGGAGGGTCTGCCTGCTTTTCACTCCCACATTTCTGTGGGAGTGGTGCTTGTGTTAGTATCCAGTATGTGTGAGAATGCCTTACATCTAGAAACCTTTGCTAGTGAAACCACAGAAAGTATTGAGCTATAAGTGGCCATACTTGCACCGTTTCTTAGTTCTTTTAATGATCAGATGATGTAAATTACATGTATTGCTTTTAAGAATTCTCTGAGAAAATGTGGAACCTACAGATGTATATGCTGAATAAAACTGAGAGAGGATTAAATTGAACGATTAGTCTTTTTGTAATTGTTCAGGTGAGTTTGATTAATTTTTAAGTTCTGTGGTGTTCACTTGAAAAAAGAATTTGAAACTAAATAGGTAGTTGGAAAACGCTGTGCAGAATCTTCTGTAGGAATCAACACTTTTGCTCCTAAAATCATAGGGTGAAATAGTATGTTAAAAATTTAATGCTTAATTCAGAATAGGATTTATCAGATTACTCTCTCCAGTTTTCTTCACGTAAACCCATTACCTTTGTGCCTTGGTGGCTTGAGATTAAACACCAGCTTGATGATGATGATTTTTTTTTTTAATGGAAACTTGAGACTGAAAAACTTAGACTACTAGAGAAGGGCTTCTACAGTTACATGTTTATCTCATGCAGCAGAACTAGGTAACAGACAAACACAGACTCATGGAATGGTTTGGGTTGGAAGGGACCTCAAAGCTCATCCAGTCTGACCCCCTGCCATGGGCAGAGACACCTCCCACCAGACCAGGTTGCTCAAAACCCTGTCCAACCTGGCCTTGAACACTTCCAGGGAGGGGGCATCCACAGCTTCCCTGGGCAACCTGTGCCAGTGTCTCACCACCCTCACACTAAAGAATTTCTTCCTAAAACCTAGTCTAAATCTACCCTCTTGCAGTTTAAAGCCATTACCCCTTGTCCTATCGCTACCTGCCCTTGTAACAAGTTCCCTCCTCAGCTTCCCTATAGGCACCTTTAAGGAACTGGAAGACTGCAATAAGGTCCCTCTGGAGCCTTCTCTTCTCCAGGCAGAACAGCCCCAATTCTCTCAGTCCTCATAAGGGGAAGTGCTCCGGACCTCTGATCACTTCTGTGGCCTTCCTCTGGACCTGCTCCAACAGCTCGATGTCCTTTTTTGTATTGGGGTCCCCAGAACTGGATGCAGTACTCCAGGTGGGGTCTCACCAGAGCAGAGGGGCAGAATCACCTCCTTTGATCTGTTGGCCGTGCTGCTTCTGCAGCCCAGGATGCAGTTGGCCTTCTGGGCTGCAAGCACACATTACTGGCTCATGTTGAGTTTTCTGTCAACCAACACCCCCAAGTCCTTCTCCTTGGGACTGCTCTCAAGCCATTCTCTGCCCAGCCTGTATTTATGCTTGGGATTGCCCCTACTCAGGTGCAGGACCTTGCACTTGGCCTTATTGAACTTCATTCACCCTGTGGATGACATTTCTTCCTTCTAGGGTGTCAACTGCACCACCCAACTTGGTGTCAAATTTGCATCTGCAAATTTGCTGAGGGTGCACTCGATCCCACTGTCCATGTCACCGACGTGTTTTTGTTCCTTTTTGACTATTTATGTGGTGTGTTTGGATTTGACTTCTGATAATTGTGTTGAATGCTTGAACTGTATGTGAGATTGGGATGCCTCAGTAACCTTAATATGAATATGCTTATTTATTTTTAAATTAAGGAATCTTAGAAATTAAGTATTTAATATAATTATTCCAAGATCCATTATGATTTAAAACAAATTATATTGCTACCAATTCCCAAAAGTTGGGCTCAAGACATGCAAACTGATAAGTTAGCTGGTATAGACGATACCAGGATTTATAGCATTTTATTTGGACAGAGATACCTGAATGAAGCATAGGAAGATAACAAGCAGTCTGGCAATACTCGAGTTCTTTGATGTATTTTGTTTATTAGTTTTGATCATCTGGACAGCGTCTTTAATCAGAGGTTGTGGCAGTCTTAGTTGAAGTGTGTATTGCAAATCTATGCAGCAAAACAGTGCAAAGTTAATAGTAATGTTAAAAAAAACCCAAAACCCCACACAGCAAAACCCAACTGTTTGAAACAGAGGGTCCTGCCATACAGTATGTACCTTAAGAGCTTTTGAGCTAACTTAAGGACATTGTTTGATACCAGGATTTGGGCTGGTGGTGATTGTATTACCTTTCTTTTAAGAAAGTTTTAAAACTAAGTCTGTCAGCTGGAGGGCTATATAGATGTGAGTTTGAAGAGGAAAATCGAATCTGTCAAGTGGATTGTGTATGATTATCTTTTTGTGGCCAGCTTTTTTTCATAATCAGTGCACACATTTGTAGAGTGTATCTGTATATCAGTATGCGTTTGTAATGTATATCTTTAGCTGTGTACTCTTAATACCCTGATGCTGATCTTTCTACATGAATAACTTTCTACTTCCTTCAGGCTATTGCCTTACCTCCTATAGCCAAGTGGCCCTACCAGAATGGATTTACTTTCCACACTTGGCTAAGAATGGATCCTGTAAATAATATCAATGTGGATAAGGATAAGCCTTACTTATATTGGTGAGTGTTATGTAAAACAGTATTTCTGATGTTCACTTTCTCTTAATTGTTCAATTATTTCTACTTCCATCTGTGTATGTGCTGATTTTGTTCTAATTTGTTAGTTTTCGAACAAATAAAGGACTTGGTTATTCCGCTCATTTTGTTGGAGGCTGCTTGATTATAACATCCATAAAATCAAAGGGAAAAGGTTTCCAACACTGTGTAAAGTTTGATTTCAAGCCACAAAAGGTAAGTAAAAGTAGTAATATCTTTCAAAGACATCATGAATGACAGAAATGTGCATGTGTTTACACATTTGTGTGTAACTAAAAGTTACATTGGTAGAAAATGTCTTAACGCTCCCTTTATGCTACATTTGTTGCTATTGCTTAGGCTTGTCTTTCTGTAGAAGAGCAGTTACACTGGAATGAGGAAAACTGACGTTCTGAATTCTTATTTCTTTTTAATATTATTTATGAAGTGTATAAGAAAAAGCTAGAAAATACAGTTTACCAGAAACTTTATGCATTTGTGAGACTTATGAGTTCTCTGATAACTCTTAGTACGTATACACAGCCTGAAAGTTACAAGGCTTGTGATTTTTTTCCTTCTGTGTTTATACTGTTTTTCTCCCATCTCCAGACATTCTCTTCTCCTTTTCCTAAAGGGTTTTGCTAAGGCCTCTGTTTATGTTGTTACTCGATGGGGAAAAATGCAGTGTTATTTTAAGAAACCATGATTACTAACTCACATTTAGTTTTCCTAATCAAGCTAGGACTATTAATAGGAGTTTGGTGGCCCTACACATGGGAGAACAGCAGATTCATTCTTGAAAGAAGGTTATACTTTCTGTTCATTCAGGTTTTCCTGAAAATGTTCTCCTTGGTTTGGTACTTTATTCTATGTATTTTTTTAATGTAAGAATTAAATTATGAGTTGATTTTATTATTGATGTTCAAGGCTTGCTTGCCTATTAAGTAGTAGTATGCTACATTGAAAATGTTACCTTTTTTGATTAGATACTCTGCTAATGTTTCTGGAGCAATTTATGTAAATATTTTGTGGAAGAACAGATCTCCTCAGGAATTTCTTATCAGTAATCCCTTGCTGTAAATATGGATTCTGTTTGTGACAATTTGACATGCATAGCCTTTGAAAGTATTTAAGTCTGGAGCCATTCTTGTTCTTTGGAATGACAATATTTTCAGTAGTCCATCATGCTAAAAGTTAACTCAACTTAAGAACTTACTTACACAGTGATTTCCGTGTAAATTTGGTCCAGCATTGCTGTGAAGATTTTTTTAGTTCTATGCCATAGATACCTTTTAAGCTTCTGTGTCTAGTTTTAGTGGAAATAATGGCATACTGTCCTTTGACATAACTATACAAGAAAACTCACCAATGACTTAATATTTTTCTACTTACTATAAATCTTTCAATCTTAATTTAATTCACATAGTTAAATTTGTTCTACTGTGGTCCACTTCAATGCTTAAGCTACCTTAAGTGTGTATAGAATTGTATTAATTGTTTTCTTATTGTTTAGTGGTATATGGTTACTATAGCGCACATTTATAACCGCTGGAAGAACAGTGAACTTCGATGTTATGTGAATGGGGAACTGGCATCTTATGGAGAAATAACATGGTTTGTTAATACCAGTGATGTAAGTAATCCCTGTATACCAGTATCTGTAGTTGATCATCTTGATGGATTAAATAGATATCCTTTGCTATTTTATTAATAAACCTCTTCCTTTTTATACATTTTTTAAAAGTGTTGAAATAAAATTTATAATATTTTGGTAGAGGAGTAGATTCTACTTTACATCTCATAGCTTAAAATTTGTTTCTGCTGACACCCTCAAATGCTTTTAGTTAATTTAAAAATAATATTTAGCTTTGGTGGTATGTATATTGTTTGCATAAATGGCTTGTGTAGCATAGATTAAACCCTCTTACTAATTTCTGTTTAATTTTCAGACGTTTGACAAATGTTTCCTGGGTTCTTCAGAAACTGCAGATGCCAATCGAGTGTTTTGTGGGCAAATGACATCCGTTTACCTTTTTAGTGAAGCTCTCAATGCTGCTCAGATCTTTGCCATTTATCAGCTTGGTCTGGGATATAAGGTATCTTAGAATTGGCTGTAAAGTTTCTAGAGTTTAATTCTGATAAGACTTTTTATGATGAGTTTTAAGAATATTGTGATACCTTTGTGTTCTAAAAATGTTCTTACCATGTAAGAGTACTGTGTACTTTTTATTAGACTCTTCCATGTTTCTTCTATAAGCTTATGTATTGCCTCACAAACTACAAGTAAACATTAATTCAGTTAATTTCTTATTAAAAAAATAAAAATGTGTTCCAAAATTTCCATGTTGTTAGTTGGAAGAGTGAGAACACCACTGTTGCCTCTGTCTACGTTCACTTTTTCGTTGAGGCTGAAAACTTTAGATCAGTATTATATATTTGGTTTAAAAATGCAGCTTTATAATTGATTGTGCTAGTCAGATTTTTAATGTGTGAAGTTAGCGCTGAGGATTAGTTTTGTTGCAGTGGTTTATTATTTGTTTTGTCATATCCCGAGGGTCACTAACTGAAGACTGTTACTCCCTAGCATCTGTACAAACATGCGCTAAAAAACATTGTTCCTATTCTGTCTGCTTCTCAATTATTGGTTCCTTCTGAGTGAACATTGCTGACTGTCATTCTGTCTCTTAGCTAATGTTTCTTTTACATTACCCACCATTTTGGCAATGTTACTCATCAGAGGTCAAAAATTCTGCATTTCTAATTCTGTAAAGTTGACCGAGTCAATATTCTTAGGAGAACCCTTCTTTCTGAAATATTGCTAGATTTAAGAAGCACTGTTTTAGTAATTTTTTGGCAATAGTTGTGTTATGAACTGTATTCTCAATATGTGTAATCTAATTTTTTGTTTTTCCTTTTTCCTTCCTCAACCCTACTCCTTAATCCAGGGAACATTCAAGTTCAAGGCAGAAAGTGATCTTTTCCTTGATGAACATCACAAATTGTTGTTATATGATGGCAAACTATCCAGTGCTATTGCTTTTATGTACAATCCAAGGGCTACAGATGCACAGCTATGTTTAGAGTCATCTCCTAAGGATAACCCTTCTATTTTTGTTCATTCACCACACGCCCTCATGCTGCAGGTACATCAACGTTTTCATAGATTAGGTGGATACAAAGGATTTCTGTTTGAAAACATAGAGATCAAAGTTTGAGGTTTTGGACAAGATGAGGAACTGCTGATAGGTTGGGTTTTTTGGGTTGTCCCTGCTGCTACCTCTCCTGTTTCTTGAATTAACATGGATGCACGTGAATCCAAATAAAAAAGTTTTTCATTGAAGTTACAATTTAGAAAACGTCACTATTGCAAAGACTGTTGTTACTTCTTTAAAAAAAAAATTCCTTCCTTGCTTCTGACATACTGTCACTCCTCTAGAGATACTGCCTATCTCTAGGTCTTTGTCCTTTTGATATGATAGCCTTTTTTTTTTTCTATGATTTGAATGCCTTAATCTTTTAATTTGTCAGATGTTTTTCTGTTCTAGAGTTTCTCTATTGCTAAAGTCTTTGGTTTAGAGTTTGCAAGCCACCTCCTGTATATTCATCTGAGGATCTACACTGTAGACTGTCTAAAGCTACTGCTGATCAACCAGACTGGGCATTTTGTATGGCTTTAGCAGCCAGTTTGTAATTCTTGCTGTTTCTTTTTAGTTGTTAATAATACAATTTTTATATTGAAGAAATTTCAAACTATTTCTAACAAGCTTTTAAACAGATTTTCTGAAGGAGATTTCAATATTTCTTAATTCCTTGTTGTCAGGATGTGAAAGCAGTCTTGACGCATTCTATCCAAAGTGCCCTGCACTCTATTGGAGGAGTGCAGGTGCTTTTCCCTCTCTTTGCACAATTGGACTATAGGCAATATTCATCAGACCACATTGACACAACTGTTTGGTGAGTATTCCGTTCTTTGTTTCTTTTTAAGTAAAGGAAATGACTTACTGCTTTATTAGCTGGCAGTAGTAGTTTAAATTCTCATGTGCAACAATGAATTATGTCTTACAACAAAAAGGTGGTCTTGTTACAGGCAAGACCTCAAAGTGAAGTGTTTATTTGTACCAAATTTTCTATGAAAGTTCACACAGAATCAAAATGTATACATATTTTCTACTTCCCATGTTTGTGTTCAGACAATTATCTAGAATTTATTATTTCAAAATTTAATCTTGCTTTTTGTTTTAAAAGTTTTCATCTAAGCATTTATATAACACATTAAATGTATTTCTGGGCTGTGTGTTAATGCTGTTAATGCAATTGAAGTATTAATTTGCAAATACTTTCTGTATCATTGTAACCCTTTAAAACATTTTTCTTTGCTAAAACATTATACTTTTCAGTTCTACTTTACTAGCTTTCATCATGGAGTTGTTGAAGAACTCTATTGCTATGCAAGAACAGATGCTTTCCTGTAAGGGCTTCCTTGTGATAGGATATAGCCTAGAAAAGGTACAGCAAATATTTCTTGATGTCTTACGTTCATGTTGAATTTTTTTGAGAAGTGCTTTTCCTAGACTGTTGCAGGGCTCTTGCTTAAGCAGATCTTCTTTTACAGTCTTCCAAAGCCCATGTTACCCGAGCTGTGCTAGAACTTTGCCTTGCCTTTTCGAAATACCTGAGCAACTTGCACAATGGGGTGCCCTTGCTGAAGCAGCTGTGTGACCATGTTCTCCTTAATCCTGCAATATGGATTCATATCCCAGCACAGGTAAAATTGCTTGTTCTAATGAATAATGTGTCTTATGAAGTATCGATCTGAGAATGTTGAGAATAAGCCTGGACTCCAAGAGTTATAGGTCCTGGTTCCCTAGCAGAAATCATATAGGAGCTGTTTTCAGGCTCTGCTTTTCTATGTGTAGCTCTCAAGTTTTGCACACTCCCAAGATTTTCAAGGAGTTTGGAAACCCGCAGCGTTCTGCAGGGAGTGACTTCTAGAGTCTCTGAGGCAGTTAGTGTTGTAGACTGGGAAGGAATTTTGGATGAGTTGGCAAAAATCCAGCAATTTTTAAGAGAAGTCATCCTGGATGTCAGATTTGAGGTCTTTCTTTAAATTGACATATTTCTTGCAGAATATTTTTGTTTTGCTGAATTGATGGTCTCTGAGACCCAACAGCTTGGATGGAAACTTACTAGCTGGTTGTACTTGTTGAAGTCTTCTTACCAGTTTTTTTGATCCCTTCCATAAGGGTTTGTTTCGCACTAACAATGGTACTGTTGAAGTAATTGTAAAGTATTTGTTTGCTCTAGCTAAATTAAATATTTAATAATTACTTGTCATTATTTCTCAGAAGAAAAAGAGAAAAGATATGTAAATATATATAAGCCTATAATGAATACTTAAGCCTATAATGAATACACACCTTTCATAATAAAGGGATTCTTCCTGTATGATGCTGTTCTAAACAGAGAGATTGGGCTAGATGTTCTCCAGAGGTGCCTTCCTATCTCAGTTACCTGTGATTGTGTATATACCATGCTTTCATACTTCTATGAGCATGGACCAGCTTAAAAAACCACAGCACTCTATAGTTTTAGAGATAAAATTGGTTTGTTTTTTTTTACGTGTTTGCAAGGGTTTGAGAGCTTTGTGAATGAGCTATGCAGAGAAAAGCTATTGCTTTAAGACATTATAATAGGTGAAATTTAAGAATGCTGTTGTCTTATGTGCTGCAATTTTTCTGTAATGAATTTTAATTTCCTGATTGGGTGTTGTAGGTTCAGCTGATCCTGTACACTTACCTATCTACTGAGTTCATCGGCACTGTTAATATATATGGTGCAATCCGGCGAGTTGGGACAGTTCTTTTGGTCATGCATACCCTAAAGTATTATTACTGGGTAGTGAATCCTCAGGATCGAAGTGGTATAACTCCCAAGGGCATAGGTATGTATTCCCTTGCACTCCCACAAGCTGATGTTTGGAGTGTGTTTTGTTTGGTTTGTTTTTTTTTTCTTTTTGCAATATATAGAATAGAACTTTAAACATTCCAGAAGGTACTTTATTTTAATGAGGTGGGTTCACTGCGACAGTTCTAGCAGTGCTTCTGTCCATGGGATATTCTTGACAGCTGTTCTTCAGAAACTAGTGGCAACTTCCTTCAGAAGTCATATCCTCTGTCACCACCAACATATGTGAATTAACAAAAGGTAGAACTGGTCAGAGAAATAGAGTTTTGGAAATGTACAGCTGTGCCTGGGAATGTGGTCTCTTTATGGAACTTGTTCAAGTACTGGGCAGACTTTAAGTGCTTGTAAGATCTTTTGATAATAGCAGTATAGCTGAAAACAGGCATACTGAGTCTGACAGGTGTAGGCATCTGAATTTGTTGGAAAACTGCTTAATAAGCATGCTTAATCCAGGCAGTGAACTCATGGCGAAGGAAGTAATGAGAAGTAATACAGAACAGGTGCTTAGTATTTGTCATTGACATGAAACACAGAACAAGAATACTGATCCTATGAAAAAAGCAAAGGGAATAGCTACTTAACTCAAATTCAGTACTTTAGAAGGAACTGGGAGAAGTGAAATGTGCACCAGGATAACATAAACATGTGCCGGTGGAAATTAATGCTTTTTGGAAGTATGACTTTATGACTCATCTAATTGTTGTCCTGTGTTTTATGAGGTTGAGCACACAGCCTTGACAGAGGGACAATAGCTTGTATATCTACTCTCTCCTCTAATATGAGAGACTCTAGAATTTCAGAGGGAGAAGCAAATGATGAAAGGGAGCTAGATGTACTGAAAGTGAGTGCTTCTTACATGTGTCTGACTTCCTGTCACCAAAATGACCAACCCTTCCTTTTAGAGGGTTGCAGAGATTATTTTGTAGTATTTTGCATCCTGTAAGGAGAAAAACGTGTTTTTTCCTTTCTTTTTAGTGAAGATATGGATTTACTCAATTAGTTTTTTGAACCAATTGATTGAGCCTGAGGCAAGTGTATGTATAGGGTAGTCTTACTAATACAGCCTAAGGGCTTACTTGGACTAGACTAGTCTATATTGAGAGTAACTATTCTTAAACCAAACATGTTCGTGGGCCTATACTGTATAAAACCAGACTCACATCATCACTTGCATTTGCTAATTGATTTGCTTTTCCCTGATGATTAAGATTATAAGAACTTTGAACTTAGAAGCTAATGTAAAAACTATCCCTATGTATTGGGATACACTACTTCACTGCTGATGAGGATATCAAATGGTTCTTGGAACTGTTTTGCTGAAAAAGATATGAACGTTTTTGAGCATGAAATCATGAAGTTGTCAGATGGCAAAAGGTAATTGAACAAAACGGACACTATATTGTTTAATACGGTTTTTGTTTTCAATGAAAAATTCACATTTAATTTACTCAGAATAAAACGCAATTACCTTTTGGCCAACCCAATACATTTCTCTACTCCCCTTAGCTCTGCAACACAGTATACACCTCACAGAATTTGTAATTTTTTCACTTTGTGTTTCTGTGCATAAAACACATGGTTATTTTTAAAAAGTTACGTTTCAGTGGAAGTCTGATTTACGTAGGAGTGGCAGAAGCAAGTCCTTTTGACTTTATGTTAACAAATTAAGTATTTGGCTTTCTAGATAACCTTTATACATAGCATTGTAAAATTGATTTTTGTTGTGCTCATAGCCAGCTTGTAATAATGGCATGTAGCTCTTCCTTTGAACTTTAGTAGAAGAACTTAAAAAACAATTAAACTGTTAAAATTTGAAATCTGAAAATTCTGACATAAACTTCTTGTATCAGTCCTATTCCTTGCATGGAGTTGATTCATAGACACTACAAGAAAGTGGTAAAATGGTGAAAAGAATTTAGAGGGGCTTAGAAAACTATTTAATAAAAACCTTAGTAGAACCTCACTGTTGGGACATTTGGAAAAAAGAAAAAATAGTGATAAAAATACATTACTGTTTTGTAGTCTGTAGTAGAGGAAAGATAACTTCACTTAGGATTGCGCTCTCATCACCCAGAAAATGTCTTTTATTTTTCTTTATGTTAAAATGCATACGATGCTAATAACAACTGTTAATTTACATTTCATATATCTTCTTCTTCTGTAGATGGGCCACGGCCTACTCAAAAAGAGATTTTAGCTCTGCGAGCATTCTTGTTGATGTTCATTAAACAGCTAGTGATGAAGGTAGGATAACGTTAAGATGGGTTATCTAACTTTCCTTTCATAAAGAAATGTACTTTAATACAACATTTTTTTCTAAGCATGATGAATTTTGTAAACAAAAAAGTAAATAGAAATACCATGTCAGGTGCATCTTTTTGGTGTGGCTCTTGCCACAGACAGCAGTGCTTAAGGTGCATTTTTCTCCCTTTTAAGTTGCTTTTATCGAAAGTGAAGTCATTAAATTGTTACCTTAGAAATGTTTACTACTTGGGAAATAAGTATTCAATTCCATATTTTGTTTTTTTAGAAGAACAATATCACCTGCATCAGAAGTGCTTAAAGACTGAAAAGCAACATTTGACATTATGTACTATGGGCCAGTGCGACAGAGTAGGATAAGAAAAATTATCAATAAATTTCACAACTGTTTGTTAAATATCAGAGGAATATTGAAATTTAGCAGTTCAACTGCTTAGTAGACTGTTCTTAACTCTTTCCTATTGTAAGCTCTGATCTCTCACTCCTCTGCCTTGTATGGGCTCTTCTCTGTTTGACTAGCTCTTTCCACCCTCTTCTGCTGTGTTGTTAAGGGACTGGTATGCTCTCTGTGCTGCTGCCCTCAGCCCAGCAGTATGGAGCAGCAGCTACCGGAAAAGTTCTGCTCTTGACTCTTGTACTTTGTTTTAATTGGATGTTCTGATATTCAAGTATCAGGGACAATTTAGCTATCAAACTCTAAAAGGCTTTCATTAAGTGTTAGCTCAATTTTTATTAATTTTTAAAAAAAATTCTGTCAGAGATTGATAACTTGGACAATTTTGGATAGAGTTTTGCAAGGAGATAAAAAGGATGTCCACCATAAAAGGTTGATTCTTCTGTAAATTTTCTGTTTGTTTAGTGGTGCAAAAATCTTTTCAGGAAACTAGAGACTTGCTTTTAAAAAAAACCCCAAACCCCAGAAATTAAGAATCCTGGTTTTTTTTATTCTCTCATCCTATTCTTAGATACTGTTAACTTTTTTTTTATTTTCACCAAAAAGACCACAAGGCATATTCCTGACATAGATGCCATGAACGATTTATATTTCTGTAGTGGAAAATAAGAAGGAAACTCATCCTAAAAAATAAGCATAGCTACCAGGCTTATGATCAAACCTCCAGGTCTACTTTTGAATCCTATTTGCCACCTTAGTTTAATTCTTCTATTAATAGAAAACTCTCAGCTCAAATTATCTGTATCAATTAACACGTGTTACTCTAACAGTTTCATGTACTTTATTGCTATCTAGCCTATTTTTATGCCTCTATTGGAATTGTCTTAATGCACTTTTATAACCTTCAGTGGGTGTTTTTTGGGCAGAAAAAGAACTACCTTCTGTCCATGAAGCTATTATAGTACCAAGTGAAAACAAATTTGTGTTGTGTGACTTGCTCTGTATGTATCCATGGCTTGTTATAATGCTCTTTTGGGAATAGTACTTTTGTACTTGAAAGATGATAAGCTAAAACCTGATTGTTTTTAAAGGACTATGGAGTAAAGGAAGACGAATTGCAGGCTATCCTCAATTATCTGCTCACTATACATGAGGTAATTTTTTATTTGGGGGGTATGTGAGGGGGGACAGAC
The DNA here is from genome assembly GCF_000695765.1 of Mesitornis unicolor. NCBI lineage: Eukaryota > Metazoa > Chordata > Aves > Mesitornithiformes > Mesitornithidae > Mesitornis > Mesitornis unicolor. Next base: position 37,119 of record NW_010188971.1, on the reverse strand, counting down.
TTACTACTTCTGCTCTTTGTGAGCACCAATTTGAATATTTTCAAATATTACCTTCTCTGTGCCACAAGATGGCTCTATAGAGGAAGATGCAAACATTGTCCAACTCTTTAGTGTAGTATGCTGAATTGCCAATATTCTTGCAGTGATTTAAACACAGTGTTCAATGTTAGATTGAAGTTCATTAAGCCAGTAAGTCAAAATGGTTTCTCATGTTGTTCTGCAAACTGATTTACCAGGCAGAAAAACAGATGGTGAGACTGACTTTGAAGAAAAAAAAAAAAAAAGACAAAACCTTGTTTTATACTGCCTAAGTAATATTTTTTGGTTTTTTGTTTTTTTTTCTTGTTTCTTTTGCTTCTTAAATAAAGCAATAAAATTGAAAACATGCATTAAAAAATAAAGATGTATGTTAATGGCATCTAAGAGAAGCATATAAACTTAATTGGGAGAAAATGTTGGTTACCACTGATACATCTGCATCTTCATATTTTAGCACCAGGAAAAGGCACTTTATGCCAGATGCAACATCAAAGACAAGGGAAATGGGGACATAAATCTAACTGATCTCATTTCTGCAAGGGTGCTTGAAATGGGTAAAATAAGGAATTAATTGAACTTCACTTTGAGCCGTATAGATTTTCTTCTTTTTTTGTTTATATCTATATTTTCCTTTTATGCTCTGTACTGGTTACTGCTGCTTGATAGTACCGTGGTCAAGCAATTCTACTTTATATGGAGATGTAAAAAATAAGACTATTAGTAACATGTAGGAATAAACCAAAATAACAGAAGTTTTATATAGCCTTCAGATGAGGAGGTGATGTTTTGACTATCTTGGCATGCTTTGCATGTTGGAAAGTGGTTTTGTTGGTGTTTTTTTTTTTTGTTGGTTGTTGTTTTTTTTAAATAAACCTTTTTTTAATACCACAAGGAATGGGAAAAGAACACAGTTGTATTTTCCTACTTTGTAGGTTATTTTTAGTTACAATTAACCTGGAACAAATTAATAAACTGTATTTTAGAGAACTTTAGACTAATAGTATGAAAGCTTTACTGAGTAGCTTGAATTATCCATTTTGAATACTGCCTGTGTCAGGTGGTGGTATTTTTTTTTTGCCCTGGGGTGGACATTTGTTGTTAGGGATTTTGCATTAAACAGCACTATGGACCCACAAAATGTGCAGCAAATGTGTTTATTTCAAGCTCCTGTGCAGTAAAAGGGGGAAGCACATAGGCAAGCAGATGAGCATGTGTGTGGAAGGAAACAGCATAGTCAAATAGTCCGATCCCTGTCAAAGGCTTACATCCTGGACACAGATGTATCACTTTTCACTCTAAAAAAGAAAGGGTTTTTTGTTAATATTTTCTCCTGCACTTGCCTTCCTGACCTATAGCTCTTTTGATCATGGCCTAATTGTTTTGGTCCTTCGTTTATATTACTCCTCAGATAATTTTGAAGTATTTTGTAGTGATTCTTTTAACCTAAACGGTGTTCTAGCATACATGCATTTTTAATTCAAATTTGTCACTCTTATTCAACAGGATGACAACCTAATGGATGTCTTGCAGTTGCTTGTTGCTCTGATGTCAGAGCATCCCAGTTCTATGATCCCTGCTTTTGATCAGAGGAATGGATTACAGTAAGTTTAAATTTTATAGGTGGGCAAAAAGAAGTAGTATTTTAACTATACTGTTGCTTGCTAGAATTGCCATGAAATCTGAAGGTTTTTGTCAGTGTATGTGTAACAAACATAGACTCCTCTTTTGTGTCCAGGTGTTCTTTCAACAAGAGGTGGTGTTGGATTTATTATCACGGAGGTCTTTTTTGTTTGTTTTCAAGCTGTCAGTTGCACTTTAACAGGGAGTGATCGATTTGAGTTAGTCTATACATTGACATTAAGTCTTCATCTACTAGTGCTTACGTCTTTAGCCTTCCATTCATACATGTTTTAGAACTGAAAGTAAGCTGACAAAAATTGGTTCAGATTTATTCTGATCTTTGTTAGCTTTCTTTCCTTTTTTTGTGTGTTAAGCATTATGGGACTTTTGCAGAAAAAAAAAAATCTTTGTTTAAATTTAGCACTTTGTGGTATGGATTGCTCACAATCTTTTTCCCAACAAACTGAAAAATATTGTTTAACACTACTGTGAGAGAAAGTAAGGAAAGCAGCAAATCATACTAGCAGTAAAAACAGAAGATCTGCTAGAGAAAGACTTAAGTTATGATTCTGATTTTGTGTTTTGTCTCTCAGAGGGTGGTCACATTATTGAGCTTTTCTAATTTAAAATGAACCTGCCTAGACATAGTGGGGAAAAAATTGGAACAGGCAAGCAAATGTGAAAACTATTCCTAGAAGAGTATGTGGTGTAGTAATTCTCTTGCTGTGTAAAGGCAGAGTCTCATTTCATACATTTTGTTGCACCTATTGGTTAACCCCTATTTATACATATATTTTTTTTCAGTTGCCCTTTCTCAAGAGACAACATTCAGGCATGTTCATAATTGTTTTCTCCCCTTCTAGTGCTAGACTGATTTTTTTTTTTAACCTATTTTCTTCAGCTTTGACTGCATTTGTATGGTAATGTATTATGCTATGGGAAACAAACAAAAACTCTAAATAATAAAGTATTTTAATGTCATGTCGAGTCTCCAATGAAAGGTGTTTGTTTTATTTATTAACTGGCAGTAGACATTTTCTTTTTTTATTAACTAGTGTACGGGCAAGTCAATTTGAATAGTGAGTCCACAGTGAGAAGTCGCTTTGTTCTTCTGTCTCATTTGTTACACTCCTCGCTCCTGCGTTGTCTCCAGACACTTAATGGGTTGTTTGTATGTTTCTTGATACGTCTACTTCTTGCAATTAAAATAAAATGTTCTTGAAATTTAAAATTAATTTTACAAAGCTTTATAAATATTTGGAATTTTTTTAATAATTAAAATCTAAAAAGTAACTAAACTGCTGAAGAAATAAATGTAGTGTAAGGAAATAATTTTTCCTATGTAATTAGGTGACCCTCATTCCGTTCTGTTAAGACAAGCAGTGAAATGGATCGTATTGCTTGGATGAATGTTATATAGTGAGCTAGCTTGTTCATTTAATTCTATAGTTGCAGTGACTGCAGCTTTCCAGGATAAGTTGTTTGTTATAGATACCTGTTTCTTAAGTTTCTTTTAAAATCCTGGATTTACATTTAAATTCTAGTATAGAACTAGATTTTTATTTGCGTAATATTTTTAGGAATGTAAAAGTAAAGGAATATATAACTAGTGATGAGTGCTCAGTAATGTATAGATAAGGCATATAAGCTGTAGTAAGTCCTTTGAACTCTTTACAATTGGCTGATATAAAATACAGTATTGTAACAAGGGATGTTTTTGGGAAGACTCTAGAATTTTCTTGGGTTTTTCCCCCCTAAAAAAGCAATACAAATTTCCTTAAAAATTTTCTCTGAAAATATTCACAGTAAAGACTGAGTAAGACACTGTGCCTTCTGCCCCAATATAATTTCTTGGAGCCTTAAGAATTTAATGTTTTGGTTTTTTTCAGAGAGAGCTTAGTAGTTCATGTAGGTATAAGCCAAATAATATTTCACAAATTCAAAGATCTGTCCAATACCATGAACCATAGCCCAGCTGAAATCAGGTAGTGATCATGAAATCAGTAGATGGTAGAAATCAGACATAAGTACTTTACTGTCTAAAAAGTAAACAATGAATGAAATTAAATGACTGATAAATACATTTCAATGTCTTATGTTTTTATGGGAAAATTACGAGTATCAAACACCATTGCATTTGTTATTCTGCACCTTGACAAAAGGCCAATATTAGAATTTTTCACTGTTTAAATAAGCCTCGTTTAATAAAAGATTAAGCTTTAATTAGTAAAAGCAGCTAATCCTAACAAGATCCTAATAAGACTTAAGTAGCAGTTAAATGTGGCTGAACATGTAGTTAGCATGTACTGCAAGTAAATGTTTGAGAAGCTAATATTAAATAACTAGTGGAAGGCATAGATACACATGATGAGGTCTGTGCAGTATACAGATTGAACTGGTAATGCCAGATATACTTAAGGTTATAAGACTCTGCTTCCAGTTGTTTATTAATTTACCAGACTTTCATAAGTTACATTGACAATTTCCTTACTATGCTTATTACATTCTCATTTTCTTTCTTGTGAAAACTTCAGCTAGAACTGTTCAGCTCACTAAGTCTGGTACTTTGCTACAGACATGGCCCTTGCTTCCCCTGGCTTTCTTAAACCTTCTTAGTGGGAATCGTAAGTGGGTGTTGAGTATAATGATAAGGAAGTAAAGAGCAGAAACCAATGTGAGTGAAATACGAATGATACCTCCTGACTTAGTGTCTTCCTCGATCCCTCCTGAGGGACCAACGGTGTGCATAGATGTCGAATATTTATGCTAGTGATAAATTCCCCTCCATGCATGGCTATTCCTATCCAGTCACATTTATACTAAAACAATTGCTTGCTTAGTTTTCTGGATAAAATATCAACTTAAGACAGTTGTCAGTATAGGAATTGCAGCAGCCTTTCATAGCATATATATGTTTTATGTATTGATACATGGGAGATATTTAAAATTTCAATTAAAAATCTCTATGTAGTTATAAAATGTGAAATCACAAACTATTGTGCAGTTAGCAGAAACATAATGCTGTTTTTTTGTAGTCATTCTTTTAAATTAGGCTCCAATACAAATTTATGTACAGTCTACTGCAGTTAATTTGTCTTATAAAAAAACTGCTGTGTATTTCAGCTATTTTAAGAAGCCTTGTGTTTTCTCTACATAGGGTTGTCTACAAGCTTTTAGCATCAAAAAGTGAAGGGATCAGAGTGCAAGCACTAAAAGTGATGGGATATTTCTTAAAACATCTTGCTCCAAAGTAAGTACTGGTTTAGGTCTTAAAACAAGTCCATCTTCCCCCAAAAATATAATAAAAAAGGTAGGTTGTGACACATACATACCATATATTATTTTGCATATATATTATTTGGTGTGTGTATATACAAACGTGCATGAAGTAAAAAAAACCTGTATGGAGATTGATCAGTAAATACACTTCGGTCTATAGGAGCTACTGTTCTCCAAGTCTCCTTGAATTTGTTTATCATTAATACATTTCTGATTTGGTGAAGTTGTTATTGGCAACTGGTGTCCAGACAATTATCAGTTCCATACCAAGTTCATTTAATACTTACTTGCAGTATGGCTGCCTGCTTTTAAAAGCGGTCTTCTCCCATGATTCCACTGAAATTGACAGCAAGAATTGGACTGGTGAGATTGAATCTTGTTTTATTACTTACGGAAAACTAGCTTTAAGATGTCTCAAATTAACTACAGTAGTTGATAACTATTGAGATCGCTGTCTGTGGTTAAAATGTATTTTTGAGTGAAATGGGGACAAAGATGCCCTTTCCTTAGTATTTATCAAGAAATCAGTAAGGGTATGTTTTATCTTTTTGAGCCCATGGGTGAGTATACCACATTTATGGAACAAAGTTCACTGTCTCCTGTCTGTCTTCAGGGAACGACTTGTCCTTTCAGAATTTGAATCCTTGCCCTTTTCCTTAACCAAAAGTGAAAGACTTAAAGAAGAAAAAAGGAAAAGATGTTTCCAGTGACTTCATATTTCTTGAGGCACACTTTTTAAACTTTTTTTTCTTCCTAAAGCAAGTTTGATACATATGTTTATTTTATTTTTCTGTACTATTTTAGGAGAAAAGTTGAAGTAATGCTTGGGCATGGATTGTTTTCTTTGTTGGCTGAAAGGCTGATGCTTCAGACAAGCTTAATCACCATGACCACATACAATGTCCTGTTTGAGGTAGTAATATACTGTAGTTAGAATCCAATCTTCCTAATTACTTGTAAGACATTGTTAGAAAATTACTTACATATTTGTGCTGATATGTTCCAGATGACATTATACCTTAGTGTGATGCAGCTGAGTGCTGCTTTTTTTTCAAGCTCACTAGTTGAGATGGCTTTTTCCCCTTAACTTGTTTATGCTCATTATGAACAACCCTAGATAATTAGTAAGCTGAAAGTCTCAAGCAGACATTCATATATATGCATAATTTTGTTACAGCAATGAACTTTCTTTATGATGAGTGTTTTGGTTAAATTTGTGTTTCTCTTTCAGTGTATTTAAAATAGCAGTTGTACACTTAAAGCAAAAAAAAATAGTTTAGAGTAAAATTTTAAGAACAGGATCAAATAAATTATCAAGGAAGAGAACAAAAGGGTTTCTTGAATAGTTTTTAGAACTGTGGTGAAATAGTGATGGTGCTGTATGAAGGATGTATCCAACCATTTTTCAGTAAGCTGTCTTTATGAACATTGATATGGCATCTTCTTCTTTCTTTCTAGATTCTGACTGAACAGATTTGCACTCAAGTGATACATAAACAACATCCTGACCCAGATTCAACAGTGAAGATACAAAATCCTCGTAAGAATGATACGCATTTCTAAGTCTTACCATAAGAAAAAAAACATGAGAGAGCTTATTAATTAAATCCACCAGTCTTAATTCTGATCTCAGTTTTACGTAGTCTTTCTTACAAAGATAATGTGCATTTAGTTGGAGTTATTTAGGAATTATGTCTGTACAGGTTTTTGAAAGATGTTTTATGTGGCTAAATGTGTATGTACTTCATAACTCACCCTTTTTGACTTTCCAGTCATGTTATGAAATGGTTCTTCAAGGCTTGTATGCACAGGGTAGTTTGTTTTAATACATGTTAAGGTTCCAGCACAATTTTGATTGCATTATTTAGTGATGTCAGACTAAATTACCTGAAATATGGAAACTGCCTTCGTCTTAAATTACCTATTGTGTGACAACGCTAGACGGAAAGTAGGAGAAATGTATCTGCACCCTGTTTTGTTTTGCTTCCTTTATGGAAAATATCTTGATATGAAACTTTAGATGTCTTTTGAACTAAGAGAAAATACTGAGCTCCTTTCCTGAATTTTATGCATTATTAATGTGCTCTGTATATAATACAATGGACTTACGATAGCTTTGGGAGTTCATTTTTTCTGGAGAAAGAATAGATTTTTTTTCACTTTCATAGCTGCTTTGTGATTAAATGTAGGCTGTAGTTGTGGGTTTGCCTTATTTGGTAAGTGGGGTAAGAGAAAGGAAAGCAAAGCAGATACAGAAATCTGGTTGCAGTATGCCATCTGCTTTCTGGTAAATCTATATGAAGCAAGAGATTTGAGGAGATTTCTCTTACTTTCTCTTAAAACTTTTGAAATTGGCAGTCACTGCCCATGCTTAATACAGATTATTTGTAGTGTGAGGTATAAGTCTGGAATTATCTACGTCTAGTAGGAAGAGTGACTTCTAAAGTACCTTTTTAATACCAGTGCTAGTATGATTAAATAAGAAATTTTCTCTTTAAAAAAAAATTGTACAAGGTGAACTGAAACTATCACAGTGACTGTGTTCAAACTGCACCCTAATTTATTTACAAAGTTGTTTGGTTTTTTGTGGTTTTTTTTTCTGGTATTTTTTTTTTAAGTAACAAGAACAGTGACTACCTCACTATTTCAAAAAGTGGAATTTTGACTATCTCCTAAAAATATAAAAAACATGCTTGTAAGAGGTGAAATTTTGTATCAGGAAGGTTTTGTACACTTTCTCAAACTTTTTTTTTATAACAGAAATTGTTAAAAATAATTAAGAGTTGTTCACATTGCTTGAAAATTCAGTATTATTAATGCTACTAAAAATTATTTGAGGCAGCAAAACCTGTGTATTTTTCTCATATTCTGATTTTATAACTGAGGTATTGTATTATGTGAACTTCCTTAGAAAAGGGTTCTGACAGATCCTGATAGCTTGTTATTTGTCATGCAGCATCATTTGTGTTGCTCAAACCTGATAATTTGAAAAAATTTCAGGATAATTTAGCTTGGATTACATTTTCTTCAGCTGTATAGGCCTGCAAATCCCCCTGATGGTAAGATGGTTTGAGGAGTCTTGAAAGAAGGGATTTTAAACCTTCTGCTCAAGTAGACGTGTGTTTCCATGCACTAGTACATAAAGGGTGGCTGCCAGGAAGATGGAGACTCTCTTTTCACAAGGAGTCACATGGAAAAGATGAGGGGTAATGGACACAAGTTGCTTTTGGAGAGATTCCAGCTGAACTCCAGAAGAAATTTTTTTACTATGAGATAAATCAGACATTGGAACAATCTCCCAGGGGAAGTGGTAAATTCCCCTACATTGGTCAGTTTTAAGAGTCACCTTGACAAGGTGCTGACTCATCTCATTTGAACTATACTTTTACCTTGAGAGGTTGGAATGAATGATCCTTGTGGTGCCTTCCAACCTGGAACTCTATGATTCTATGATTTTCTCTGTATAAAACCTTTTAATGTAACATCACTTTTCTTGTCCAAACAATAATAGAAGATATCCTGTATTTTCTGCTGTGCTTAGTACTACTAATTTGTTGCTCATAACTCTTTTACAGAGATTTTGAAGGTTATTGCAATCCTCCTACGTAATTCTCCACAGTGTTCAGAAACCCTGGAGGTTCGGCAAGCCTTTCTCTCAGATATGATTAAACTTTTTAATAACAGCAGAGAAAATAGGAGGTAAGATAGCTTACTATATGCACATGTATACAAAGTAGAAAACAAGGTCTTCTAGTAAATTAGACTCATTAAGCATGTAAAATTAGAGAAGCTTGCACATAGCAGTTGTTGAATTCCTGACTTGACTGATGTATATTTCTAGGATACATTTTGAAATTTTATTAAATAGCATGTGTGTGTTTTGCAGGAGTTTGTTGCAGTGCTCAGTCTGGCAGGAATGGATGCTTTCCCTTTGCTGTTTTAATCCGAAGACTTCTGAGGAACAGAAGATAACTGAGATGGTGTATACCATATTTCGAATTTTGCTCTACCATGCAATCAAATATGAGTGGGGTGGCTGGCGTGTCTGGGTGGATACACTGTCGATCACACATTCAAAGGTGAGTGCTTGAAATAGTTTGGAAATTTTGTTATGCTATGTAATTAGACTTAGAGCCTGTGTCATACAGTGAGAGAGTCTTGAAGGGGCGGTCAGTAGTTAAATAAAAGGCCACTGTTTATATCTGTTACTGGTCCATAACTTTCAAGTATTTGACAATTAAATGTTAATTTTGTTGTTTGAACACTTAATCTTTTCTGTTGTTGCTCAAATTGTGAGAGGATTAGTTTATACTGAAAACGGCACATATTTTCAAAAATGAGAGATTCAAATTTCACAAACATTTCTGAAAACTGTTGATTTTGGTTTATAATAATGGCACGAACACAAGGTGGCGCACCGTATCTATTCATAAACAAAAGTCCCTTATAGTAACATTAAAAGACTGTAAAACAAACCAGTAAAAAGCAAAGAAATCAAAGTTAAAGACAGATGCTTCAACTGTTAAGCTGTCATGGAATACAGGATGAGAATGCAAATCTGTGCAGCATGAATAAGGCTATTAGCCTTCATTATTATTCTGTCTGTTTTTTTTGTCATTACAACCAGAATTATATCATAGAAGTTATTAGTGGATCTTCAGATGAAGCACAGTAGTGTAAAAGATAACTGTTCTGCCTTTTTCTGAACAAAAGAGTGAGGCCAATGTGGGCATCATAATTATTCTCCTTTATCAGAAATATTTACTTAAAATGAATTAATTTGTAAATTACATATTTTCAAATGAGTGCAACTTACTATGCAAAAAAGACATTTGTGAATCCTAAAGCTCGTTTCATGATTCTAAGGAATTGTTAGCATTTCTGAGGTCCTTGATTTTGTATGATGATTTGTTTTTCTCAATAAAAGGCAGTCTCTGCAGACAACAAGAATACTGTTATTTTGGACGTCTGTTTATTTATCGCATGGATAGCTCAATAGAGGATTATTGGGCTATGGAGAAACAAATGTAGAAATCTATATAATAAAATTTTGTGAAATAATATTGTTAAATAGTCACTTAGCTAAATGGATGCAAAGGAATCTGAGGCTAAATTTTTTAACCCTTACAGAGATCACAGTTGTTGAAATATTCTTAGTCTTTTGTTGACTCTACAGTAAAAAAAGCAACCCAAGAAACCTGTTTCCTCTCTTTCCCCAAGATACAAAGGGTGTGGGTGCAGTGGATCATACAATGGCAAGCTGTAGCCAGAGTAAAGATCCCCAGTGTGCTTTTATAGAAACTGGTATAATTTAAAGCATTTCTGTGATTGCTGGGATTTGCTGAGGAACTGTCCCTGGAGTAAGATGGAGAAGTAAAGGAAGATCACCTTTCTACCTTTGTTATACAATAGAGTTTTGTTGTGTTGAATTTAAAAGTTATCATGCACGTTATCTTATGAGCTGTAGTTCTATTCTTAGACTCTTTTTCCAAATTGTAAGATAATGTGATGTAGGAAATATCATTTAAACAGCTTCTATGTCAAAATGATTAGATGGAGTTTTGATCTTTATCTTCAGTGATTTAATGTGGCTAATCAATTGCCCAGAGTTCATAGAGAAAAAAACAAGATTTTATTGTGATGGCATGACCAAATAACCCCTGGTTTTAGCAAATACAAAAAAAAGGTACAGATAATGTTACTTCTGGGGTGTTTTGTTTTGTTTTGTTTTTTTGAAAGACTGAGTATTTTTGTGCAATACCATGAATGAGAATATGAAAAAAAAATATATATTTACTCTTTTTGTTTCTCACCTTTTGTACCTGGCGTGCTGGCGTAGAAGGTTGGTTGTAGAAGTAACTTTCTGTATTAGTTTTCCCAAACCTAACTGTTGTCATTCTGGTCAATACATAAGGACTGTTTGTTCTTCTAACCTATCTCAGAGTACAATGGCAATGTTAGAAGTGTGTGAACGTGGGCTGAGCTAGCAGCAGAGTGGTCTTATAATTTTGAAGGAATTATTAACAAGTTCGGTTTGGACATTGATACTAATATTATCCAGTTCCAGAAGCCTAAATTAAAATGATTCAGCAAAAGCACCCAGAAACTAACTTAATAATAGTGGTATGAATGAAGATGCAATAATCAAGGATCTTAAAATTGGATTTTTTCACCTTTTTTATGTATTTGCCATTTGAACTTTTAAAATAAATAATATATGCAATATAAAACTAGGTGGTGTTTCATAACTATCTTTTAATTACATAAGCATAAACTGGAAAAATCACAAAAAAGGTCTTTGTGGTCAAAACTTACTAATCACTTTAAAATGTCCTTATAAACTGATATTGCTATCTAATGATAATTAATTTTTAATTCCTCTAATTTTACTTATTTTGAATGTTCTTGTATCCTGTTGTACTAACACTGAGATTTGTATAGATGCACACATAACACGGTGTAGACATACTTCAGTGGGCATAAGGTTTGATGCTAAGTGCATCTCAGACATTTTTGATTTCTGGCATGCTTTCAAAATAATGTGAGAATTATGAGAACAAAAATATTTCCTTAACATTGCTAAGAAAATAACCAATTTGTGTTTTTATTATTTCTTCTCTAATTGTATTGGGTTAGTGCTTATTTTTTCTTTTTACAATCCTTTGCGCCATTCTTCCCTCTAATTTATAACACCATTCTATGATAAAGAACTAGTATATAAAGGACTAGTGTTACAGAATTGGATAGGTTTTGCAGAGCTACACATCAAGATACATGCAGCTGCTATAAAAAGCCAAAGAAACTCAATTGCAATTTTATTGTCCGGTTTGATAGATTTCCTGCCACCTTTGTGGCAGGGAAGCTGTTTGTCACTGTAACCCTCTCCTCCAACAGCTGCACAACGTTTTATAAGCAGCAATGGCTTTTCTAGCATAATTGCCCTACATTGGTTTTCTTGCACTCAGAATTTAGAAGGGGTGTGTCACCTTTTTAAAGACAAATTTCTTCTATTACTCACGTATTTTACTCATTTCCATATTATATTTTTTAATGTTTGCCAAATGTTAACGCAGTGTATACAAATGTGTTTAATCTGTGGCTTCTAATTCAGTAAAAATGTTAATGAAAAAATGAAATCACAACTAAGTTTGTACTCATCGGCCAGTGCTGAACGTTCAAGACCATCTAAGAACTTCTGGTTTTGAAGCATTGTAACCATGCTAGCTAGGCCTTAGATTTTATCTGTCTAGCCAGGTACTTTGTGAGTTGGACCAATGATTTTTGTGCTTAATAATAGGAAACAAGTAAAGAATGGTGGACAACTTGCCTTTTTGACCTTTCAGCTTCCCCACGTTTTAAAAGACTGTAATGATTTACACAGTGTAATGTACTTCTAAATTATCTCAGTGTTTTAAACGTCTGGGAAGATCTAACACTTGCTTACTTCAGGCCCTTACATATATATTACTACTTAAAAGTTGCTTCATGTTACCACGTGATGTGGTTAAAAGAGAAGATATTTGTGTAAATTCTGATTCTTTTTCAGTTTTAGTGTCTCAAGAAATTTTCGTTGAGTAACTCAGAAATGTCAATATGTACAAGCTACAGTTTTATTGCTGTATAAGTGGAAAATTTTGTTCGCTGATCTAAATGGAAAGAAGTGTATCCTTAAAATGTTAGAACTGTGACTGTCATACACTATTTCTAAATAATTGTTTCATTTCAGAAGGAAGTACAGTTGTAATAAACATTGAGTGTTAAGTAAATTTGTGTATTCTCTGATGCCGCACTCATTTAATGCAGCAGAAAAAAAAAGTGTGCACAGAGTTTACACGGGTTAAGTTTGTGTGATTTTCATCATTGTCAGATGAGGGGAAACTTGCAAAAGTAGCAAAGATTAGGTGATGGTGAAATTAATACATGTTGGCAATTTTAAAACTGATTTGCAGAGAAATGAACATGGCTCAGTAGTTTTAGCAAGAAACAGGCCATCAGGATCTCTTCAGTCCAAATTTTGTTGGCATTTGAGTTACTCGGGATGGCTTCATCTCCATTTTTCTCCCTATCTTTGAAGAAGGTAGGATCTCCCACAGTGGTGTGTGCAGGCATTTTTAGCTGCAAGTAATTTTGAAGGCTTCAGATCTTCAGTCCTCTGTAAAGTGTGTCTGCATTGCCCTGAGGGGAAGCAGAGCTAGCAAGCCAAGATGGTCATTGTACTACCACGTGTTTTTTGTTTTCAGTTATGAGATTCCCTAATGTATCGATGAAGCAAAGCTGGGGAAGATGCAAATGAAGTAGCACATGCGAAATACTGAAATATGGGGTTCATTCTTACAGTATAAATAGTTATTTATAAAAAAAATATTGCTTATTCTAGACATAAATGGTACTCGGAGGGTTCACCTGACTTAGGGAGAGCAGAAGGAACTTGGAGACTAGAATGTGCAGCCTCCTTTGAACTTGTGTGCCCTCCAACATGTGGTTATGATGCAATCTTCTGACTTTTCTACAGCTTCTTTTGTAGTAGGTACGTGGGAAGAGTTTTCTTAATGCCTCTGAGGAGAACTATTTTCAGTATTCAGCAGGCAGAATAGTTGGAAGGAGACATCTAAACCACTGATGGGCTCCTATACATACAGCATGTGTGGTTAATGGGGAGCTCCTCTTATCTCATTATTCACTCAGTTTGAGTGAATGGAATAATGAGATGGATAGAGCTGCTGGATGCTAAAATTTTATGGAGTCAGACTGAAAGAAAAGTTTGATATAGAGGATAGGAATAAAGTGAGTAATGTAAACTGAGAATTTATGAAGCAGGAAAGAAGAGGGTCAGCTGGGTAGATGAAGCAGCAGGGAAGACCTAAAAGAAGAGTGTAGTAGAGATTCTTCTACTGATTGAGAAGTGCCAGAGGTCTCAGAAGAAATGGGGAAACATTTGCAGGGGAAAACTGATTCATAAAGGGGCAGACAGCTATGAGAGAATCTTCCCAAGCAAAGATGGCCTGAAGAGAGAATGGATTCTCATTTGTATAACTTAACGTGAAAATCATTGGAAGATAGAACTGTGTCTGCAGTCTCAAGAATTGTTAGTGGCCTCTTTGACTATTGCTGCAGAGTGTGAGACAAACCACCTCCATAGCTGCTGCTTGGTGTTCACATTGTGGCTGTGTTGTGGCTGTGGGGAGTGAATTGGGCCTCTGGACCTTAAGTTGAAGTGGTGGATATGTGAAGCCTTTGCTACGGGGCGGCTAACAACACATGGAGACGTTGGAAAAGGATGGCCAAAGAGGGAAGTGCGCAAGAACTATAGCTCGGTACCATTAAGAAAATTAAAAGCAATAGTTATATTAGCAAAATGAGCACATATGTATTTGGTATGCTGTTTCAGTTTATTACTGTGTGGTGGTCTAACAGTAAGCTGTACCTTAACTTCATCTGAAAACAAAATGCTGCTGACATGAAATTCTCTCAGATAAGCAGGGACTTTTATGAATTATATTGACTAGTACTTGCTTTCTTATTCTAGAAATTATTTGCATGCATATTTTTTGTCAAGCTGAGGAGAAAAAATGCAAAAATATTGCTACCTAGATGAAAATGCAGGAACATGAAGTTGTCTTGTAATAATGGTTTTCATCCCCCCCCCCCCCCTCATACCCACCTTGTTTGTCATTGAATCATTTTTTGGTGGAAACATAGACTCCTAGAAAGTTCTCATATGTAGCATCCTGCATAGTATATATGAATTCTCTTTTCTTAGCTCTCTTCTATGAACCACTCAGAAATAACCCAGAGATTCCTCAGGTCAATGGGTTACAAACTGTAAGTCAGTGTATGGTGCACACAGTACCTTTATATCTTTCACTTCATGGAACTGAAAATTAGGTTTGATATGTTCAGATATTGATGCCTCCCATCTAAACAGACCTGGTTTTGTTTGGAGATTAGTTTTCACTTTTGAACAGTTAATGTTGCTAGAGAAGAAGTAGAAAAGCAGATCTATAAAGTCCTTGTTAAGATTTAAAAAGTTGTCATGCTTTCTGGAATTATGAAGAGTTTATTTAAGGCGGCAGCAGCACAGGAGTTAGTTTGCACTGAGCAGACTCTGTAAGGAAACAGCAGTACTATATAGTTGTCTGACCTGTATGGTAGACATTCCCTTCCTCTCTACAAAATTGTGCAACTGATAATGGAAAAAAGACCAAAAACTTAATCTATAATTAAAATATTTTCCTTATGTTCTTTAAGGTAAACATCAGTCATCTTAACCTTTTTCATTGCTATATACTAATTTTTCTCCTTGGTGATTAGTAAATGTTGGATGTCCAATTAAGATAAAATTAATGGCAGAGGCAAGTGCTGCAGATATTAGTTCACAAGTGTCTTTAACTAGTAGTGCGTAGAGATGCATTCCAAGCATTTCAAACAGCTATGGATTAACCTTCAAATGGTGGTGAAAATTAATGATTGGCCTTTTAGCTCTCTAATTTAGAACAATTTCTAGTAATTAATTTTGTATTATCCCCTTTACAGTTGCAAATGCCTTAAGAAAAATAAAAAATGGCTTAAATACATTTAAGGTTTTCCACGCTGACAGTTGTCTTGTAAATTGTTGCATGGTTGCAGATCGTAATGGTTAATCTTTTAATACCTTTATATACTGTATCTGTCTACTTTTATTTAATAATAATAATTTCTACTTCATTTTGCATTTTCATTGATACTGCTTTTGTTAACCTTACATGTTTTCTTTGTAGGTTGTATTGCTTGGCTTTATGAACTTGTGTGGTTCATAAATGCTGTATCATGGAACAGAAGTGTGGAGGCACTGGACAATGCGTCCCCCATCCTAGTACCACTATTTCTTAGTTTCCTGTCAAACCAATTACAAATTAATACACTGAGCAGAACTGTTTAGACAGGCTTGTTGAAAAGTTGGATTTTACAAAGCAGTATTTTTTTTCCATTTTATATAAAAAGAAACCCCCAAACTTAAAATGCAAATTTGAAAACACTTTGTTTAAGGTAGTCTGCCTGATTTTTGTGCATTGCTATTTTAATTTCAGTATTATTTAAAAGACAGTATTTAATGCATTAGTTATTAAGTGACATGAACTTTTTCTGGCGTTTATGGTAGAAGTAGAAATTACTTTCTCTTTCATGGGGCTTTTGGCTTTGTTTTTTTGAATAATGTTCTCCTGTAGTTATATACACTGTCTAATTTTCTTTACCAGTGCATGTCTCCTTGCAGGTTCTTGCATTTGTCTTAAATCTAAATAGATTCTCATCAGATTGTGCTTTGATGAGATTGATTGTGAAATTATATTGCATCACTGTACCACACATTATATTTTTAACAGTTGACCATAGGTGGGCAAAGAAGAACTTGTTGCAAAATTGCCTGCATCTTTAACCTGTACAATCAGTAGAACTCATAGTTGAAGCTTTCAGCAGTCTTAGCTGGAAAAACAAAACTGCTCAATTTGCAATTCAAAGTTCACATGTTAACATTCAGAATTAATACAAATACCTGTGGTGCCTGTCTGACTTCGAGGGAGCACATGTAGGTTGTTAGGAAAAACAAAGCATGTAACAGGAAATTCTCTTAAGAGACAAAGAGAAAGTGGCATAGGAACACTTTGTATAATAAATAACAATAAGTATCTATTGCTAACAAATACTGGGGGGCTTTGCTTGAAGCAGTGGCTAGTTTTTAGATAGAGTTTTGTTTCATGATTGTTTGGATTTTAAATAACTGGGAATCTTAAATCTAGATGAACTTTTCTTCCAGCATTGAAATTTTAGGTATTTTTTCTTGTGGTTTAGGACCAGTGGGCAACTGAGCACCATGAGGCCACTTGCTTGCTCACCCCTGACCCCACCCCCTGGTGAGAAGAGGAGGAAAAAATACAACAAAGCTCATGAGCTGAGATGGAGGACAAGGCAGAGTTCACTCACCACTTATTGTCCTGGGCAGAAAATAGACTCAACTTGGGGAGAAAGACAAACAATTTAATTTACCCGTAACATCAGAGCAGAATAGTGAGAGATAAAACCAGATCTTAAAGTCAAACACCTTCCCTCACCCCTCCCTTTTTCCTGGGCTCAGCTTTGCTCCCAATTTCTTTACCTCCCCTGCCACCAACCCAGCAGCACAGAGGGACAGGACTGGAGGTTCCAGTCACAGAATCACAGAATATTAGGAGTTGGAAGGGACCTTGGAAGATCATCCAGTCCAACCCCCCTGCCAGAGCAGGATCACCTAGACTAGGTCACACAGGAACATGTCCAAGTTGGCCTTGAATGTGTCCAGAGAAGGAGACTCCACAACCTCTCTGAACAGCCTGTTCCAGTGCTCTGTCACCCTTACAGTCTCCTCTTCCCCATGCTAAAGAGACCCAGCTCCCTCAGCCACTCCTCGTAAGGGAGATGCTCCACTCCCTGCATCATCTTTGTGGGTCTGCACTGGACTCTTTCAAACAATTTCCTGTCCTCCTTGAACTGAGGGGCCCAGAACTGAACACAATATTCCAAATGCAGTCTCACCAGGGCAGAGTAGAGGGGAAGGAGAACCTCTCTCGACCTACTCACCACACCCCTTCTGATACACCCCAGGATGCCGTTGGCTTTCTTGGCCACAAGGGCACATTGCTGGCTCATGGTCATCCTGCTGTCCACCAACACCCCCAGGTCCTTTTCTGCCTGGCAGCTTTCCAGCCACTCGTCCCCAAGCCTGTAGCGCTACTGTATGGGGTTATTGTGACCGAAGTGCAGGACCCGGCACTTGGCCTTGTTGAAGCTCATACAGTCAGTTCATCCTATGCGATTACTGCTGCTCCTTCCTCTTCAGGGATAGGGGAGCCTACTCACACTCTTCCTCTGCTTCCATGTGGTGCCCTTCCCACAGGAGACAGTCCTCTATGAACTTCTCCGTGGGTCTGCCCACGGCTGCAGTTTCCTCACAGACTGCTTCAGTGTGGGCTACCCTTCTGCATGGTGCAGTCCTTCCCACAGACTGCTCCACAGCACACACTGCGCATAGAGTCATGGGATCTTCAGGGACAGTCAGCTTCTCATGTGGATCTCTGCTGCACTGCTGAGTTTCCATTGGCTGCAGGTGGGTCAGCCTGCCCTTTCACCATGGGCTGCAGTGAGTGCTCTGCTCTGGTGCACCTCCATCTTTCTTCACCAACCTTGGCATGTGTGAATTTGCTCTTCTCACATTCCACTCCTCTCTTCGCTCCGTGTCTCTTCTGCTGGTTCTTGAAGAGTTCATGGCTCTTGGGCTGGGTCTGCAGCGGGGCTTGAGCTTAAGCTGGGGCCAGCCAAGCCTGCTGTCACCTGTGCCAGTGCTATGCTGGCTGAGGCTGGGGGCAAGAAGGGAGGGCCATGTGCTGGGCACCTCCTAAATACATCCTTTCTAGAGGTGTTGATTGGCTTGGCTTTGGTTAGAGGCAGGTCTGAAATTGAAGCCAGGGGAGCTTCTAGCAGCTTCTTATAGGAGCTATCTCCATAGCCCCTCTCCTGCTACCAAAAGACCCAAACAACCAACCCTCACAGAAACACAATGCATCTTTAAAATTAAATGTGAAGTTATAGTGTGAAGGAAAGAGTTTGGTGGCAGCGGCACTCCATTGTTGGCAAGGCAGTAAGAGCTTAAGCTCTTAAGAATAGCTGAAATCTTGGCTGTGACATGTTTGTTAATAAGGCAGTGAAGCTGCTAATGAGTGGCAAGAAAACATGGAAGCTTTCAGCCACATAATATGAAGTATGATATGCATGTAAATGGTCTTGATAGGATCACAGAGATGTGGTGCGATGGCTTCCATAACTGGAATGATGCAGTGAAGGGATACAAGGTCTTTAGGATGTAAAGGCTGGGATGATGAGGAATGGGAGATGCCCTTTATGAGAGCAGTTGAAGTGCACAGAGCTCTACCTGAGGATGGATAAGGAGCCATCTGAGAGTTTCTGGATTAGGGTTAAAGAGAGGACAGGTAAAGGTGATGTTATGTGAGTGTCTGCTACATACCACCTGACCAGGAAGAACAAGGAGCTGAGGTCCTCTACAGACAGATAGGAGCATCCTCACATTTGCAGACCCTGGACCTCATGGGGTACTTCAGCCACCCCAATATCTGCTGGAAGGACAATACAGCAGAACATAGGCAATTTAGGAGGTTCCTTGAGTTCATTGACAACTTCTTTGTTCTCCAAATGGTAAAGGAGCCATCAACCCTCATACTCATCAGCAACAAGGGGCTTGTTGGGAACGTGAAGGTCAAAGGCAGTCTTAGTTTCAGTGATCCTGAAATGGTGGATCCTGAGGGCAAGGAAGGAGAGTAAAAGCAAGCTCACAACTATGGAATTAAGGAGAGCAGACTTTAACTTGTTTTCAAGCAAGGTTGATTTAATGCTGTAAGTTAAGATGATAAATTTACTTGCTAAGAGAAAATTCTGAAGCTGCAATAGGCTTTTGTAAAGGGGATTAGCTTGGTAGCACACTGGAAAAAAAGTCAGCATTACAGAAAATGAGTACACAGGTTATATAAACTGAGATATAACTAACAGACTGTTTCTCCAGAAGTAGTTGCCAGCACTAGAACATGTTTGTGGAGTAGAAAGTGAGAAGCCATAAAGTGGATTTGTTTGAAATGAAAATGGCTTACAAAAAAAAACCCCTCAGCTGCAGCTTATATGTTGGGAAGATTTTGTGAACTAAGCTTACAGATAAATAAACACCTCTGTTAGAGAAGATAAATCTAAATTCTAAATAGAAAGGTATAGATAAACTAAATTGAATGACAGGGTAATAAAAACTTCAGTTAGTCTAGTGACATTTACTTTCAACACACTGCTATTTATTTGGGCAAATTAGTTTTATCAGTATGTATATAAAGAATTTTTCCGTCTGTTTTTTTTGAATATACCTAAAAACAACAATAATTTTTTTCAGCTTATCCATGTGAAGCTTGTCTCACTCTGATTGGTTCGAATAGCTCTTCTCATGTGCTTTTGAGACTGAGTGAATAGCATTCACCAGAGGAAAAGTCCTCTGGAGAATTTTAGGTATCATTTGGAGTTAGCCAGGATTTTAGCTTCATTGCATGTTTCTCTCTGCTCTGAATTTGTGGCATTGTATTTTTTTTATGTAAACTTCTTTAAAGTTTATTTATCTTTGCAGATTGTTGAGCATACTCAAGGTGCTAAAATAATGTGAAAGCTCAGATGTAGTAAGTGCCCCTGCTGCTTGTCACAGGGGACCCTCTTACAAAAAAATTGAGATTGTCAGCTATTTCAAATTTAGTAACTCTCTGCCTGTTACGCTGTCGCATTTTTGTCTGCATCCTATGCAATTATATGAATGCAGGTAGCACAGATAGGCTAATTACAGTCATCTCTAATTAGACTTAGGAAATAATGCAAGTGTTAACTATAAATAATTAAACATTTCAACTTTTTACTAGAAGTAGACTTTAAAACTGTGAGTACTTCTAGTAAAAGTCTAATTTCCTGTCCTTAGCATAATTTTAGGATTTTTTGTCTCTGGTGTTACTTTTTTTTTTTCTTCTTCTTCTTCCTTTTGGCCAGAAATAGCAGCTATACTTGAGAAACTTGCTCTCAGTTGAAGTGATCTCCAATATGAAATTATTTCTTATCATAAGAGCAGTATGCAATATAAATTTGTAGTGTAACTTTGTGGCTTGAACAATGGTTGGGATTGATTTTTTTTTTTTTTTTTTCAGCTGAAACAGTCTAATATATAACTTTTAACCTACTTTCAACTATATTCTTTTAGGTAACTTTTGAAATGCACAAAGAGAGTCTTTCTCAAATGTATAAGGAATACCAAGGGAAAGAAGGTGAAGGGAGTGGAGCATGTTCTTCAACTCCAATTAGAACAATCTCCAGAGTTAGCAAAGAAGCTGAAACCAAGGGAAAGCAACAATGTTTGGAGTTAAATGAAGATGCTAGTGCTCTTTCCTGTGTTATTGATGACATGGAGTGCAGTACTGAAAATAAAGAGACAAACAGCTCATCAGATGGTGACCAACAAACTCTTTCAGTGTCTAATCATGGAGAAGACAGAGAGACTACAGAGGATTTAAAAGCAGTGCCCTGTGAGGAATTTTCTCCAGAACCAGAAGCAATAGAGCCCAGTGTTTCAGAAATTAGTACTGGAATAGCTGAAGCAATTGAAGATTTTTCAAGCAAAGCTCTTGAGCTCATTGAAGAAACAGTAGCCGTCACTGCTGCTTCTTTAGCAATGCAAACTAATTTGGAAGGAGAAAATCCTGAAAGTCCAGAAAAACTGGAAAAATCTACAGTAGAGGTGGAAGATGAAGATGACTTCGTTGATTTGAAAGAGGAAAGTAGTATGCCTTTACCTTCAGAAGAGGTTGCAGACATGAACGAGGAACATTGCTCTAATGAAAGTGAAGTGACAACTCAGGAAAAAGCAATAGAGAAACGACCTGAATCTGTGGTTTTAAAATCTGAAGATAGTGAAGGTGTGGATGGGAAAAACCAAGAACTGACTTCTCTATCGGAAACAGTGAGTTCTGCAGTTCAAGACGTAGCACCTCAACCTGATTCAGAAGAGAAAAAGAAGCTGGAGGAAGAAAAGATTCCTTTTAGTGAAACCAGAACAGCTGAAGAAAATGCAAATGCACACATGTCAGAGCCTGCTGCAGCTTCTGAGAAAAGAATCGCCAAGCTTGATGTTTCTAGTGTTGCATCAGATACAGAAAGACTGGAACTAAAAGCTAATGCATGTCTAGAAGCACCTCTGCCCACTAGATCCATGCCTGAGGTAAATTCTACCTGTCCTTCTGCACATGTCTAGCTTAAATAATAAAAAGTTCTAATTTTATGCAATTTTTGAAAAAGTGTGTTCACACACATTTTTGGGATTTTAATGTGTATGGATTTTGTGAGTTATCTAAAGAATACTTTCAACCCTTGGTTAGAATAGCCATAGTTCTTGCTAATTTGTGTACTGAGAAATCTCTTAAGATTTTATTCATTGTACGTCCACTTACGGACTTCTGTTCTTAAGTCTGAAGAATAGAAAGAAACATTTCTATTTTCTGAGAGGTTTTTATCTAGAGTTTTTTCTGCTTCTTCACTCAACCTTCCTTTTACACTTTCAGTCTGGTCACTTATCATCTCAACTCTTAAAATTATTGAGAAGTGAAGATTTCTTGTGCAGAAAAAAAATAGCACTAAGTTTCTTTCGTATTCTAATGGAACTTGTGATTTCTCTTTTTTTACACTAGCAACTCTTCAGGTACACAAAATTTTTTTTTTTAACTCTAAAATTTGACAGTGTTGTCAACCATGTTGTCCATCATGTCATCCAACCTTTGTGCAAGTGAAATTTAAAATGGGGCTTCTGTTGCATGCTGCAGTGCTCCACTCCTCTGGTCATTAGTTTAACTCAGCTCTTCATGGTTAAATAGTCATGTATCTGAGTACTTCCCTTCTGCAGAGATACCTGCTAATGGATGCTCTTCATTCTGCACCATTCTTCCTTAAAGAAGGAAAAACCTTGTCTACAGCAACATATACTCCCCCTGTGGTAAGGTCAAGTTGCTGCTTGTGTGTATGCGTAGACTGACAGGTGTGGTAGTGCAGCTGTAGACTACTTTGTAGGTTTGGTGTATCCAGTAAATAGCATTTGTGCAGTAGTTTTGGGTTTATTTGTAAACATGTTCGCAGTATAAACTTGTTGAATATCTAAAATCTCAAGTCTGTTAAATGCATTTCAGTGTATGCCATGGAAACTAATAACTGTGGGGGTTTTTTTGTTTGCAAACTGTGTATTCAGACATCAAGGCAGCAAGATTCTTCAGGACAAGAGCTAGCCGCTACATCAGGCGGGTCGAGAAGAGACTCTAGGTCAACTGTGTTCCGTATTCCTGAGTTTAAGTGGTCACTGATGCATCAACGCTTGCTCACAGACTTACTTTTTTCCATAGAAACAGATATACAGATGTGGAGAAGGTAAACTTATGTGCTTTATATGGAATGATCTAGACTGGCATTTCCATGGAGGGAGTGGAGCATCTCCCTTACGAGGAGCGGCTGAGGGAGCTGGGTCTCTTTAGCTTGGAAAAGAGGAGACTGAGGGGTGACCTCATTAATGTTTATAAATTTGTAAAGGGCGAGTGTCAGGAGGAAGGAGCCAGAATCTTCTCAGTGATAGCCAGTGACAGGACAAGGGGCAATGGGTGCAAGCTGGAGCATAGGAGGTTCCATGCGAACATGAGGAAAAACTTTTTTACTGTAAGGGTGACAGAGCACTGGACCAGGCTGGCCAGAGAGGTTGTGGAGTCTCCTTCTCTGGACACATTCAGAACCCACCTGGACGCGTTCCTGTGTGACCTAGTCTAGGTGTTCCTGTTCTGGCAGGGGGGTTGGACTGGATGATCTTTCGAGGTCCCTTCCAACTCCTGAGATTCTGTGGTTCTGTGATTCTGTGATTCCATTATAATTAACAAGATTTTGCTGAAACTGCATGAGAGTCACTCTTTTACTTTGCATTTTATGCATCTGCTATTTTAGTCATTATTCAGTAGTTTTATTATTTTGTGGCCTATACCCAAATAGTCTCAAATTTTTTTTGACTCTACAAACATAAATGTGTATTGATTGAGGGCGTGCACATATATTTTGACTGAAATCCTGTCTACATTTAAGTCAATGGCAGTCTTGCTGTTGATTTTTATTGGACCATGATTTTCATGTTCTTGATGTGTGTAAGAGCCTGCATTGTCCATTAGTATCTAAATACGGACTGAAGAAAAGAAAAATCTATCCTGAATACTATTTATTACTTACGCATTTACACACACCATGTTCCTGCTTTAATAGGGTTCTGTGAACACAGAGATGTTCTATGCATTTAAAAATTAACTTGTAAAAGGGATTTTGAATGTAATAATCAGGTTGATTTTAGTAAAATATATGAAACTTTGAAGACTGTAGTAATTCTGCATTTAAATGTTAAGACTTAGTAACTTCAGTAAGACTAGTATCTCTTACTAGATTGTAGTAGTGAATACCAAATTTAAAAAGAAACGTATGACTGTTCTGACCCAGTAACAAGGAATGTAAGGGTGAATAAATACAAGTATTTAAGTGATTAAAACACAATTTAAACTGAGGTGAATTTTTGACAATTTTTAGGATGTGACTAAATTAACCTTTCAGGACATAGTCAGATATAGCTAAACTATAGTTTAGATTCTGTTTTGAAAATCTGTTTCCATGCTTAACAAGATTTAAGTTTTTTGTGTTTTGTTGATTTTTAATTTATTTGAGAAGCCATTATTATTTACTTTATTTTTCCAAAGACTGAAGTTCAAATCTGGTTCACATCTCCAGGAAACTTAATTGTATTGACTGATAGTGACTTGCTATAGCAAGTATTTGTATACCAGCCTGTAATGTGTCTTTAACCAAATGATAGTTAACCATACACCCTGATATTTTAAGCAATCTACGATCTGGGAAGGTTTAAAAGCAGAAAGGAAAGCAGTTTTAGGTTTAGATTGAGGTACATCAGTTGAACCTTATGGTCATATGATGTTTGCTGCCTCACTGCTAACTGTCTGGTTTTAGTTTTATGAAAGCATAAATGTGCTAAAATACTACAAAAATAAACTTGTATTCTCAATGGATTTTTAGTGATTTTTTTTTTTACTGATTTTTTTTTTAACAGCCATTCTACAAAAACTGTGATGGACTTTGTGAATAGCAGTGACAATGTCGTATTTGTGCACAACACAATTCACCTCATCTCTCAAGTGCTGGACAACATGATCATGGCTTGTGGTGGTATATTGCCATTGCTTTCTGCTGCCACATCAGCTACTGTAAGAAATTTCATTTTTATTTTAAAATTTATCTCTTGTGGGAGGAAGCCTTTCTTTATGCAGTGAATTCATTATTATATCTGTCCTTTTGGGAAACAGAAATGCATGTAAGATATTTCCACAAACATCTCTTTCCTTTTTTTGCTACCTCTGTGCTTTCTCTAAGATAAATTGGTTCCTGCCCTCTTTGCCTGAAGACGTAAAGAGATATTGCTTAGCTTCATTGTCCCACAATGTTCTGGAATAGGATTAAATCTCAATACTAATGATTGTTTCTAGAATGTGACTGGTTACTACTTTTGAATGTGACTGAAAATGGACTTCCAACATTTTCCTTAATTTAAGTTGTAGAAATACCACTGCTTTGTAAAGAAGTAAATGTTGCTTTCGTCTTTCTCTGTGTAGCATGAATTGGAGAATATTGCGCCAACTCAAGGACTTTCAGTAGAAGCATCTTTAACATTTCTCCAGAGATTAATCAACCTTGTGGATGTGCTAATTTTTGCAAGCTCTCTTGGTTTCACTGAAATTGAGTCTGAGAAAAATATGTCATCTGGAGGAATTCTGCGACAATGTCTTCGTCTGGGTAAGCAAATAAAACAACTTAATGAGCATAGGAGCTTGCTGTTACTTAAATAGTTAGCACTTGTTAGCTTGATTTTTTTCCTCTTTTCTTTTTTTGTTAAATCAAAATCAAATTTAGTCAAAGTAGCATCATGATATTTTACTATTACTCTATTCTACAATGCATATACATGGGGTTCTTTTTCTTTTTAAAAAGTTTAAATAAAAGAATGTTAAGTTTAAATAAGAGAATGTTAAGTTTAAATAAGAGAATGTTAAGTTTAAATAAGAGAATGTTAAGTTTAAATAAGAGAATGTTAAGTTTAAATAAGAGAATGTTAAGTTTGGTAGCCTCACTGTTGTAGATGCATGTTTTCACTTTATCCATGAAGATATTGCTTTCACCGAAGTTCCCCAGATAGTCAAGGGTGAGAATATAGCAGCCTTAAGAAAAAGAGATCTTGTATTGTACAAAACCAGGAACCTTTACAGTATGCAGAAAAGAGGTTTAAATCTCCATGTCAGTAGACGAAGATATGGTGAAAACTGGAGATGTAAATATCTAAAGTGTAGGGTTCAAATTGGCAAGTAGTTGTATTCAGTATTGTAATATGTTTGCATCAAATTGGATTGAAAGAAAATGATCATTATCTAAAAAAAAGTAAAGACTATTCCAGAAATAAGAACATACAAGTTCATAACTGAATTCAGTTAGTTAATACAGGAGGAGAGTGTTCATGCTAGTTGCATGCTGTAAGACTTCTTGTAAGGAAAAGTTTAATTTGCATGAGTGCCAGAGCAGCTCAGAGCCTCAAGAGTAACTAGCCTTCCTCTCCCTTTCTAGGCAATTAAAACTTTGTGCAGGTAGAACAAGATTTATGGGATGCAAACAGGTATAGAGGTGGGGTAGTTCTTTTTTCCTTTGAAAATAATGTGAGAAGATGAAACAGGTGCAATTGTGAAGCTAAAAAAATAAATTGTGTAACTTCAGAACAGTCAGCCTGAGAGTAACAGAGCATTGTGAAACGATTTTTGTCATTTTGTTTCACTGGTGTATCACTTGTCTTTCTTCCTTGCTAGTCTGTGAAATTGAGCTGTCTTTACCCTCTCTGCCCCGTGGTTGTATGCATGGTAAAATTTCAATGAGGGATGCTAACACTCATTTTGAAGTATCCATTAGATATAACACATATGTTCTAATAGTTTAGTATTAATTATTAGTCATAAATTATTAAAGTATTTTGAGAGTTGTTTTGCAACTATTTAAGTTTTATGGAAGCAAAATATCATTTTACTGATGTGTTTAAACTTTTTAGTTTGTGATTAAACGGAAATGTATTATGCATCTCTGTAAGGAATATAGAGAATACTATTTCCCAGAGTAATTCTTAACATTTCTTTTCCCTTCAAGTATGTGCAGTAGCAGTAAGAAATTGCTTGGAGTGTCAGCAGCATGCACAGATGAAGCCCATTGGAGATGTGAAGAACCAGAAAACAGTTCAGGGCTATATAGGAACAGGGAAGTCTGCAGCAAAGGCAAGTGGAAGACCACATTCCAGAAGACAAAACTCAGTAATTGTTACTCTGGACAGAGAGATAGGTTTTTAAACTTATACTTGCACTACTGATACTTTTATAGAGCTGAAGTGAGAACACTGGAAATCTTGAATTAGTTTTTCTAAGATGTGAGTTTAACACTTGCATATTTAACTTTTTACAGTGAAATGTTACAGAAATTTGCCGGATTTTTTTTTTCTTCCTTTAAGATGAAATGCACATCTGATCTTTGTGTTCTAGTTGTAACAATGTGATGTACAGTGCATGACTGTATGCACTGATGTACACATTGGTAGAATGCTTTTAAAAACAGAATCAGAAACAATTGCTTTTGTTTTTAATAGAGTCCAGTGGACATTGTGACTGGTGGCATTTCTCCAATACGAGACCATGACAGACTTCTGCAGGATATGGATATTAATCGACTTCGAGCAGTAGTGTTCAGAGATATAGTAAGTTACAAATGTTGAATTTTCTGTAGCTAGACTTCTGCGTATATCTGTTTGCTGAACACTTGCTATGTGTTACGCGATTTGGCTAAATGGAATTTTCAAAAACTGAATACTGCTCACCATAATTAGGAACACATAATACTCTGCAGCTGTTGTACCATTTGGGATTGGAAAGAAGAAGTGAAAATCGCTGCCTGCTGATCAGGCTCTTTGGTGTTTTCCTAAGAGCTCATTTTCTAGGATTCTGTCTATTGTATATTAAATAAGTTGTGGTTAGTACAAATTGATACTTTCACATGCTGTACGTAGGCAAACTCTTTATGTATTCTATGTATCATAAAGATGTATACTTTTTGAAAAATGAGTATCTTTCTAGCTAATTAGAAATTAGAGGCCATCTCTAATTCCTTTACTTCCCCCCAGAGGAACCAATTTCTGTGCATGTGCTGTAAATATGCATATTTTTTTAGTCTTGGATTGACTAAAAATATCTTTGCCCTATGTCAGCAACTTTATAGCTGATATTGAGGAAATTGAGATTGATTGCTTAAAAAACCCTCTGTAAGCAAATACAGCAGCTATAATGGCTATGAGTCATTGGTGGATTTGTTCTGGACACCAGAACTTATTTTACAATAATTGGGCTATTTAGCAAGTATAATGATTTACACAGTGACTTTTGTTCTGTCTAGAATAGTGAAAGATCCTTGGTTTTTATCTTTACAGCAATTATTGATTGAAACAAGCTTCTTGTAACTCTTACTTCAGTATCAGTGAGCAAAAGAGTAACAGGAAGCGAATCTTCCGTATTGGTGACAACTAAAATAATCCTAATGATGCAGACTTCAAAATCAAATGCATTTTGCGTACTCATTTTTTCATTTAAGAAAAACAGTATGCACACACTTCTTCTTTTTGGCATATTTAACCACCAGGTTTTCAGTTTCACAAATAAGTGTGAAATGATGCAATAACTGTGCTTTTTGCCTACTATGTTGAGCTGTGGAGAAAAAGTAGACTTTTAAAAAAAATCTGTTTTGTAATAGTTTTTATCTGAGCTGCTTACACTTGCATCTAAATGTTTTATGTTTGATTTGCACGCAGTTTCCTAAATTGTGTTCAGCGCATAGTATTGTGGTTGGAGTGATTTGAACCTGTATAGGAGGAACTCAGTTGGATTCCACTTAACCACCAGCGGTACTATTTCCAGTAGTATATGAGCTTTATGTCAAGCAGTTCTACAAACAGCAGAAAGAATAAGGGTCCAGTGCCAATTCACTGGATCTGAGTGTTAAGTCCAGTTGGAAACTGTCTTGCAAAAACTCATCTAGCAAGACAATTTCTTATATTCTTTACCATTGTAGGCGACTTCCATCAACCCTGCTCTGTGCTTTTCTGATGTTAACCTGTTATTGGCTTATCCAGCTATGTTACCTAGTTCTTAATAGAGAAATTCTTACCAGCTTCTCCCAGTATAGCTTATTTAAAAAGTCTTTATTGAATAGGCACTACAATCATGATGACGTGAGCTTCATAGTTTAACTTACTTTCTTGAGCAGCTCAGAGGGAAAATGTGAGTGCTACCTGAGCCCTTAAGTAAATGAGGGGAAAAAAGGCACCCCAAGCACCCTTTCTCTTACTAATTGGTCCGTGAGGATCCAAATATTCAATAGTTCTGCTGTGAACTCAAAGTTCATTTTCTTCCTTCAACAGCCAAAGGGGACAGGCGTAGGCTAAATCATAATGTCTACTCAGATCTGGGATGCAGCTCTTTCCTCTGTTTCATTAGGAGTTGCTGAGTACTCTGGGGAGGTACCTGGCATAATTCACATTAAGATGTGTTTTTAAGATTTTCTTAATGTCTCTTCATAATGTTACAGCAACAATGCAAGTGTATATTTGCCAATTCTGGCTTAGATTGTACATAGTACCGTACTTCCGCCTGGACACTCTGATGGTGAAATAGAACCTTAACATTGGTTCTGGAGTTTGTTCCACTTCTATCATTAATATGTGATAGTTTATAAATGGTTTTAGAGTTTTGTTGAGTATGCTTGCCTGGTTGTACTTCACAGCAAATGCTGTTAATATCTTAGCACAATTGAGGAAATGTGTAACAGAGGAAACAGCTGTAGATAAATAAAGGGGACCTAGTCCCTGCACTAATTCGAAGCATTTAGTCAAAACACACAACCTTAGTCAAAATTGTAATATCTATAAATGAAAAATGAAAGGATTAGTGCCACTAGAATGCAGTTGCTGTACTCCCCAGCTTTATAGGTGAGAGAAACTGTGACTAGAGAACGTTGTTCTTCTGCTGTTGACATATCAGCTTACTCTGTCTGTTTATGGTAGCGCTGGGCATACCTTAAGTAAGCGTGTTGCTGAAATGGCAATGGAAAAATCTGTGTGTGTCTCTTCTTTTTTTTTTTTTTTTTTTTTACAGGAGGATAGCAAACAGGCTCAGTTTTTGGCTTTGGCTGTGGTGTATTTTGTATCTGTGCTCATGGTTTCAAAATACAGAGATATACTGGAACCCCAGAATGAAAGGCGACCACCAAACTGTAGCCAGTCATTCACGGAATCAGAGAATGAAAATAATAAAACTCCTGCTACAGGTAAACTGTTAATTATTTGGCCAAATGAAATAATGTGGCTTATGCATCTTAAAATTCTGTACAAGTCCATGTAAGATTGTATAGCAATATGCACATTGTAACCACTAAGTAAACAACTTTGTAGTATTTAATTTGCCTTAGTATTTGTGTGTATCTTTTTCTAATCGGAGAAGAACCTATTCTATAGATTGCTTTTGCTGTGTAGAGGTGGTCAGCTAAGTATTCATGAATACTTGTTGTAGAAACATCTTGTGTAAGGGCAAGTATGCATAAATGTAGACTGACAGCTTCTTGTTTCCACTCTTAAGACTTTCTCCTATTCTTCTTTAGGATAATCAATTCCTTTTTATTCTTTGACTGTTGAGTATCTTCTGTTTCCTTGTCTCTTTATTTTTGGATGTTTAAACTTTTCAGGCTTCTCAGAAATTAGAAGGAAATTTTTCTGTTCTGTGCTTTCTATTACTTATAGGAATTATAGTATCTATAATACTTATAGATTATAATCTCTGAGAAGGCAAGAGGAAATACTTAGAGCTGTATTATTTGATTTGTCACCTATTGGTGTTACTACTTTAGGAGCAATGTGAATGCAATTCTGTTAATAATGAACTTAAAATGTGTTTTCTGTCTTTGGTATGAACAGATTTAGTAAACCCGGCTGCTGCTCTTGGTGCTTCAGCCTCCTCTGAAGATTCAGAAAGTACAGCATCTGTACGAAGAAGGGATTCTGGTCTTGGGGAGGAACCAGCTTCAGGGCAGACAAACAGTTCCAGTAGTGTCGCTGAGGCTGCACCTCTGAATGTCAGTGCAGGTCCGGATGCAATCAGTGAAGTATTGTGCACGCTGTCATTAGAAGTAAATAAGTCTCAGGAGGGCAGAAGCGAGACAGGAACTGAAGATAGTAAGCCTGCAACTTCTGTTCCGGCTGCAAAAAATGTCAATGTAAAGGACATCCTGAGAAGCTTGGTAAGCATGCCAGCTGATGGAACTGCAGTGGATCATGTTCTTCTGCCACCAGCCTTCCTTGGAGTTCTTGGTGATGCAGCTGCTGAGCAGCCTGTACAGTTCCATTCCTTTGACAGGTAATGTAACATCTGAAATATTTGAGCTGTTTAATTTTGCTTAAGATATCTGTAAGGAAAAGAAAAAGTCACAATTCAGTTCACCAGATCTCATTCACAGTGTCATCTAGTACTTGTAAATCAAAGCACCCTGATTATATTAAGGAGAACCCGAGTACAAAGTCCATGGACAGTCACGTAGGTTCATCATGAAGGTATGCTCTGCAATGCATGGGATGCTATGTATGCTACAAAAGAATGTGGAAATGAAAACTGACTGGTGATTTGATTATACTTGAAGGTTGTGAAGCCAGCACCTCTTCTTAAGAGCTAACTTTTTTATCTCCATACATGTTACAGCTCAGAAGCAATATGGTTAGAGGGCCAAGAAATTGCCTAGAAGTTATGAAATGAGATGCCTAGGTGTTCTTTAATCTTTCCTGTTCTCCTGTTCCTAACTGTAGCACTTGCAGGTGAATGCTGCTGTACTGTGCATAGTCTGTTTTAAAGGACCCAGGAATTAAAATGGACATTATATAACTCAAAGTAACAATGTGTACATTGGCACATGTATTGATAATGAAGCCGGTTCTAGTTTCTGTTACTGATTTAATAATACTTACAAATCGATCAAAAACAGTGGCCACAAAGGTGATGAAAGGAGTGGAGCATCTCCCTTATGAGGAGCAGCTGAGGGAGCTGGGGCGCTTTAGCTTGGAGAAGAAGAGACTGAGGGGTGACCTCATTAATGTTTATAAATTTGTAAAGGGCGAGTGTCAGGAGGAAGGAGCCAGGCTGTTCTCAGTGATAGCCAATGTCAGGACAAGGGGCAATGGGTGCAAGCTGGAGCATAGGAGGTTCAACCTGAACTTAAGGAAAAAGTTTTCTAGGGGTTACAGAGCACTGGACCAGGCTGGCCAGAGAGGTTGTGGAGTCTCCTTCTCTGGAGACATTCAAAACCCACCTGGATGTGTTCCTGTGTTACGTGGTCTAGGTGATCCTGCTCTGGCAGGGGGATTGGACTGGATGATATTTCGAGGTTCCTTCCAACTCCTAAGATTCTGTGATTCTAGGTATCCCTTAACCTATAGAATACTCTCATATTTGTATATGAAAATGTATCACTGTTCTACTTTGTGGTGCTAAGGCCCTGCTTTAAATCTTTCAGGCTTCATTCAGTAGATATATCCATAAGCTATTAGATTTGCTTTGTTGTTTTAACAGCTTTTAAAATTTTATTTCATTTTAATATCTGCCTTTCTTAATAGCCAATTGCTGCAGTGGATTTAAAATTCCTGCTTTGTTTTCCTTTCTTTTCCTTTTAGATTGAAGTCGTTTCCTGGTAATAATTGTGATGTACCCTATATTCACTAGCTCCTTATCTTTTACCAAGTATAGCAGACAATATTGTTTTTTACCTCTCCAGGATTCCCAAAAACAATAAAACAAAGAACGAAAGAAAGAATCTCAT
>NW_010188971.1:0-4547 GCF_000695765.1 Mesitornis unicolor | reverse complement strand
CATTCCTGCATCTAGAAAAGACTTGATCATATCCAGAAATCCTACAGTTGATCTGATGCAAGGGGATCCCTTTGCACCGTACCAGTTCTGATCCTCTGCTTATTCCTGAGCTTCCTCTGATGTCTTTATGGTCTATGGCTGCCTTGCTCAGAGTAGGAAACTTAGATGACCCAAGGAAGGAGTGCAGCTCTGGCAAGGATTTAGATGCAGCTGATGGTGGTAGTTGTCTGGCTAGATCAGACACAGATGGAGTGTGCTGGCATTTGACTCCCTTGCTCTTGTCTCAAAGTAAATACTCTGTTCTGCTTGTGATACTAAACAAGAGGACTTGTCTTGGGAGCAGTAGGAGAATGGAGGCAGAGGAGGAAACTTGGAAAGAGGACGACACTGAATTAGAACTTGTCATGCCTTTCTGTCCCTGCTGTTGCCCAAGTGCTTGTAGCACATAATGTTTTAGCATGTGGCTAATGATTTTTTTCCTCAGGAAATTCTTATTATTCATTGCTAAGTGGTAGAAATAACATGTTTCTGGGGTTCTGGTACAGAAGTGTGTGTTTCATTTAGGAATTACTTTTTAGCTATTGCTAAAACTGAAGGATTGTGCTGTCTTAAAATCTGATTTGAATTGGTGTAAAACAGGTTAACTAGACAAGATGTAATTGGGTACTTACAGTCTTGATATCTGACATAGGTAGATTACACCTACAAAACCTTATCACAGGAAACAGTGCAATTTAATTTGATAACATGTACACTAATGAAATACTGGGTATTGGCAGCAGCCCTTCAGGCACTTGCACTTCTGTGTTTTTCTTTCTGTATAGTTACAAAATCACTCAAGTAATGAAAAAAACACTTAAATTGCAGTATGTTTTGTAAAGCAAGTCACTGAAAAGTTGAACTACTTGCTGTTTCACCCTTTTACTTTTCCAATACTGCAGTGTTACACAGGGACTGCTCTCTCCTTTTCCCACCTCCAAAGTGCCAGCTATTTTTAACCAAAACTCTCAACATTCTCTCACTTAAACTTGCAACATAATTACTATATCAGATACTGAAAAGAAGCTAGTCTGGTAAAGGAATATAAACAGAGGAGTAAGGGGGGTGCATGGACTAGAAGCAGTAGGCAGCACTGTGCTTGTGAATGGAAGAGCAGAGGGCAAGGGGTTTTGTAAGGGTTTATGTAGCTACCTGGACTGCTCCACAGTGATAATTTGCGGTATTAGCTTTCTATGACTTTTTGTGTTTAGTGGGTGGAGCTAAATACGTGAGGAAAAGGTCATGAACTAGTATAAAATATTCTGTCCTTCAGCGGTTGCACGTGACCTCAGTATGTCAGCGGCTCTGTGTTTCTTATGTGGCTTAATTTTTCTTTTCCTTCCTTTTGTGGGTATGTCAGGCAGACAAAAGTGAACTAAATGATGTAGAAGTGTTACCTCTAGTCAATTATCGTCTGGTAGTGACATGCACAGTCTTGCATCTATGGTGAATACGTTGATCTGTGATGAGGCATGTTGCTAATTAGCTAGTAAATCAGTTAATCAAACAGAAGGAATAACTGTGTATATGAAACATATTTAAAATGGTATAGACAAAGTTTCATAACTGCTTGAGAGTATCTTTATATAGTGTGACTCTGCTTAAAATACAAGTTTATGCTCTGAAATAACACCTAGTGACAACAGTGTGAAGGAATTGTACTAGGGAAATAATCTTTTTACAAGAAACTAGAGTTGGTTTTGTCTCTGGGGTACACAAAAATACTAAGGTATATTGGGAAAGTTTGGAAAAACAGGTTTTGGGATGCACACTTATTTTCTGTGTCCAGTTTACATTTAATATATTGTTTGTTGACAAACACATACTCTGTGAGTTAACTTTTTTTCTTTTTAAAGACACTTTGTTAAAAGTTGTTCCCATGTAGCAGTTTACCAGTGGGGTATCTCTGGGAATTTCAAAGCATCTCTCTGATCCTGCATTTATCTCAGGAATGCTGTGTCAGAAATCAAAACTCTCCTCATATCTTAAGGATTATCAACTTCCCAGCCATAGCTGGAGAGTATACAGTAACAGCTATGTGAGTGAAACCTTACTGAAAGGCTGCCAGTTTGCAAGCCTTTGCAAGCAACTAGGTGTATGTGTTCATTCCCATGCCAAAAAACTTCCCCTTATCTTATGTGAAGATACAATCTTGTGATTAGTGGGTGCCAGGGGTTTATAATGATAAAGTTCAAGACTTACTTTGGCTTTTTCCTGAGATCCACAGGGACATGATTTAATGTTCCAATTTCAGTGTGTCCTAAACCAGCACTTTTCTTATTTAGCAGTAATTTTGTAGAAGTGGTGGTGGGGAGGGGGCTAATGCAAGCAAATTTAAATGAAACAGAAATAAAAATAACCAAAGCTAGAATTAAAAAAAGAGATTACTTTTCTCATCAGTTAGTGTAATAAAACACATAACCTATAGCTTGTTATTTTTACTGTACAGTTTAAAGTGAAACCTTGGTCTCTCCTTGCTTCTTCTGCTCTTTGTGGAAACATTCAATAAGCATGTCGTTATAAGAAGCTGATGCCAAGTGTTCAGAGGAATGTAAGCTCTTAAATCATGGTCTTGTACCATAGACCTTAAATCTGCTGCTAAGCTGTAACTTACAGAACAGATATATTAATAAGCTTGTCTATCTGTTTGGAGCATTGTCTATAAGCTGCTTAGTTTGCCTCAGCCTATGTTTATGCATTTGTCAGTTAGTGGTGTGCATGTGCCTTGGTTGTGGCATTTCAGTTGTTTTTAATCGAAGTCTTTTTTTTAATATGGAATGGTTATGTTTTAGACTTCATTGATTTGGATCTGAAGTGTAGAAAGAATAAGCTCGTCATTGGCAAGATTAAGTCTACCAGGTACAGAGAGAGACAGAATATGAAAGTGGGGGATCTGTAGATCAAGGTGCATACGCTGTGATGAGAAGCTCAGCTTTTTTGGTTCACCAACAACTTGCATTCTGCAGAGGCTGAAGAGGCAAACCATTTGAAGTCTTCTCCCTGCCAAGATGATTTCAAAGTTCTCTTACAAAATTGATTGTATTCTTTGTATCATCTCTTCACTCCCCACCCCTCTCTGATCGCTCATGGTTTTGAGAGTGTCTTATTCTTCCTCTGTTCTTGGGTATTTCAAGGGGGACGTAAGAGAAGAGGTATTATTTCTCAGACAGCAGAGCCCATGGAATGACACTGACATGGCAGGCTGTTTTCCTGGCTCACAAAGTAGGGGTAAAATTAAGTCTCTGATGCTTTACTGGTCTTTTGCTCATTGCATAGGAGCCCTGCAGTGAGCATTGCTCTGGTAGCCTGGAACAAGACTAACTTGTTTTGGTTTTGAATTAAAACCATTATCCCATAGGGAAACAGACAACTGTCACCCATGTTGCAGTTCAGCGCTGAAAAATGGGATGCTAAGAATTAAATCTGTATGAATTCCTGTATATTAAGAGGAATTAGAGCTCATGTAAATATTTTTAAATTACAATGAGGTCATCAGTTTGTCCTGGCCCCTGTCACATTAGGAACATTTGGCTTACACCCAAAGAAAATTAGTAATTTCAAATATGTTTAAAATTACTTGCAGATTTGCCGACTTTAAAAAAAAAAAAAAAAGGAAAATGTACTCAAAATTTAGGAGATATTTATAGGTATTTTGTATCTTTATATTGAAACAGAAGAATCAATGATCTGAAACCAAGAAAGCTTTCAATAAGTAAATCCTTATTGGTAGAATAGATCATTATTGTGTAAGCCTTTGTCTGTGATGGAAGTCAGTGTTCTGCTCAGTGTTCAGTGCTCATTCAGCAGTGAATAATTGTCTGCAACACGAAGGCTTCTTGCACTTCAGCATAATTGGGACTAATAACACACTGACCTTCTGGCTAAGATGTATTTATGGTGGCTAGTTCTTACTATGCCTGACCTATGTTTATCAGTTCATGTGCTGCAAATTCCTACTTTAAACCTTAAGTATTTGATTTTAAATTAAAAAAGGCATACATCTAATATAGTCATGTAAATGAGTCAACTAAACTATCCTTTTTACAATAGTGCTTGAGGTCTGCTTGAAATACATCTTAAGAATATTTTTTGTGCCTTTTTTCTAGTTTAGTTTATTTCTCCCATATCTGAAAATTATGATAATGGACATTATAATATACAGATGTAACCCAAAAGTGTAGAGTTAATTGAAATGGTGTGATAACGTAAATGTTAAGGAGTAACATATATTGACGTTTTCTTCCATGTGACAGATTTCTACCCATGTGTGAGGTTGTTTAATACTTTGTTATTCTGATTAAATTAATGCATGATTACAGATCTTTTTTAAAATATATTATTTTCTTAGATCTAAGGACATGTACTGTAAGGTCACTTATTGGTGAATATTATATTCACACATCTAGCAATATTTAACTTTTTAAGAAATGCTGATCGGTTTAGCTACAAAAAAGGACTGTCGTGTGTACTCTTTAAAAGAAGAGAATCACAGAATCACAGAACGTTAG
>NW_010188970.1:0-360 GCF_000695765.1 Mesitornis unicolor | reverse complement strand
GGCGCGGGGAGCCGCTGCTGTTGCTGGAGGCTGGGGACATCAGCTGCAGGGAAGCATGCAAAAAGGCACTGTCAGTACGTGTTTACAAGTCTTTCCTGAGCTACTTCTCGTAAGTTTTGAGTCCCACATTGTGTCCTGCATTTGTATGGCCTGTGGCACACACGGTCCCTGCCACTCCTGGATTCAGAGATGCCTAAAAAGGAGCGGAAATGATTTGCTGAGAGATGAGAGGAAAAAAGAGAAACTAGAGGGAGGTTTCCCTATCCCCCTTCATTGGCTGCAGATTTGGTTCCATAAAGCTCCTCTCCAACGAGGAGAGCTCCAATGTCTCCTGGACGTGCCGGAGCCAACATCTGATGC
>NW_010188969.1:0-40820 GCF_000695765.1 Mesitornis unicolor | reverse complement strand
ATATTTATATAGCGAGGAGAGGAGACCAGGCAAGACCATTTCAGCAGAAGAACTGAGCCATGGGATACTTTTAAGACAGTTTTTCTATTTTTAATCAATCATCTTAGCCGAGATGAAGAGCTGCCAAAGCAGCCATGAATAACACCTCAAGGAAGTTTTGGGAAGCAGACTTGAAATAGTATGGGAAAGGTGATATATTGCCATTTTAAATCTAGATCTTGCAAAGTAGCGGGGTCACAACAGTCTCTTACTATCAGCAGTCAGAACCAAAAAAGCCCTAACTGTGTTTATAAACCCTACAATCACTCACATTTGGGGATGCGGGAGCATTTTATTTCCTAACTAGTACGTTTTACTGGTGAGAGAAAGAAATGCTCCTTCCTTACCAAAGTATTGCACCAGACAGCCATTTCCTCCAAAGACTTCCCCAGGAAACCCTCCTGTGAGAGATGGGGCTGAACTGGGGAGATCCTCTGACCCCTGCTGCAGGGACTGGGTGCAGGATGGGGATGGAGGGTGGCTGGGAGCAAGAGCAGGGCCCTGGGACCGAGAAAAGGAGCCCATGGGCTCTGATTGACGAAGTGGAATGAAGGGGGATGGCTCCATCCCACGTGTGTGTGGAGGAGTTGTGGATGCGCCATCATTGGAAGTGTTCAAGGTCAGGTTGGATGAGGCTCTGAAGTAGTGAAGCAGTGAAAGATCACAGAATCATTGAGGTTGGAAAAGACCCTTCAGATCATCAAGCCCAACCACAAACGTAACACTGCCAGGTCCACCACTAAACCATGTCCCAAAGCGCCACGTCTACACAACTTTTAAACACCTCCAGGGATGGGGACTCAACCACTTCCCTGGGCAGCCTTTTCCGGTGCTTGATGTCCCTGCCCAAGCAGGAGGCTGAAGTAGATGATCTTCAAAGGTCCCTTTTCACCCAGACTACTCTATGCTTAAAACTGGTGTACATTGGTACATTGGGTTGGTGTAACACTGATTTTCAGGAACAAATTCACCAACGCTTTGCACCCTCCTGGCACGGGTGATCACAACCTGAAGAGGACTGGGCAAGCCATCGAGGGCAAGAACTTGCTCCAAATGTCCAGGTCCAACTTGCTGCTGCAGATCTGCTCTGTCCAGAGTTGAGATGACGGCTCTGGTCAGAGAATCACAGACTGGTTTGGGTTAGAAGGGACTTTAAAGCCCCCTCAGTCCAACCCCCATGGGCAGGGACACCTCCACCAACCCAGGCTGCTCCAAGCCCCATCCAACCTGGCCTTGGGCACTGCCAGGGAGGGGGCACCCACAGCTTCTCTGGGCAACCTGGGCCAGGGCCTCACCACCTCACAGGGAAGAATTTCTTCCTAATATCCAGTCCAAATCTCCCCTCTTCTGTTTTAAAGCCATTCCCCCTTGTCCTATCCCTATTACATCCTATCCTGTCCCTCATCGAGTCTCAAAAGCCACCACTGTGAGAGAGATGGCTCCTCCAAGGCAGTGTCATCCAAACCTGCACGCTGTAACTGGGGTAGTGGGAATTAGGATCCTCACTGACTGCAGCCTGAGCCACAGGAGATGAAGCACCATTCCCCGAAGGGACCCATAACATTAAGGATGTACATCCCCACTTTGCCTTACCAACTGCAAACTCTATTCCCTGTCGAGCGAGAACGACCTTTAATTTCCTTCAAAGAAGATGCACGTGGATACGGCGCGTTATTTGCATATACAACGTGACGGCTATTTTTATATTCCAAATACAGTAGGATATTAATGTATGGGAGCGGGCATTTTCATCTGATAACAGGAGATTTCGCTGCAATTCAACACAGAAATCCAGCAGAAAAGCCCATAACTCTCAAAACTGCTGTCTGTGCTTAATTCACACCAGGAATGGCACAGGATCTTAAGCTGACATGCAAATGAATGTAAATCCTCCAATAATACTCTGCATAGACATCGCTGTAAATGTGTCCTTGTCTTTACTAGCCCCAAAATAAAGACCATTTCTGGCAAGACAAAGCCCTGCCAATGACTTCTGAAAGTCATTTATTGAGAGTTATAAGGAAGGGCTTCCTGCCTTCACCTCTGCACGGCACTGGCTGCCCACAGGGTGCAGCTGTGAGCCCTCTTTACAGCTTCACGCCGACTTTTGGGCCATATTGCTATGATTTGAGGGGTTTTATTCCCCAAAAGAATCATTAATGCTCTCTAAAAATGCACTACCCAATTCCTACTGGTTCCCAAAGCGTCTCCTTTCAGGGGAGCTGGGAAAACATAACACCCCAAAACGCCAGAGTTTCATTTTTTAATGCTGTTTTTTTCCCAAAGAAGCCAGCTCAGGCACTGCGCTTCACCCTCTCAAGAGGTCAAATTTTGGATTTGCTCTCTAAAAAAAATAATAAATTTATAATTTTTTTAAAAAAAATGATAACATGAACAGAAGACATAAGTGAAAGCACTGGAAGATCATTCTATTGCTGACAGGGATTTAAATTTGCTCAGGCCAATGACCTCTGTTGACAAACTCATTGCAGAGGACAAACCCCAAATAATTGAGGATACCATAGCAGAAACCCCAGAGACTGCAGCTTATCCTTAAATCCTCTCATATTAATAGGGACTTGCATGAGGGGAAAAGCTGAAAAAGTGAAAAAACCTAAAATGTAACGGTATTTAACTTCTGCTGAGAAGACTGAAATGTCATGAGGAAAGCCATGAAAAAACATTTTAAAGTCTCCAACCAAGGTTAAAGTGAAAAAAAACCCCTGAAACCCAAATTTTAATGCACGTATGAACAGGAAACAGAGGCATCGTCACCTCTTCTGCAGCGCTGCAGGACGAGGAAAATGAAACCCATAAATCAGCCGATTGGCACCACTGCTTATAAAGAATACAGAGGAAAACAGCCCCAGTATAAAGCCCCAAAATGATGCATTTGCCTCTCTGCTGCACCCAGAAATCGGGAGGCCAAAAGCAGCGACAAACAACTCTTTACATCCACATTCCTCCAGATTTTACACACACATTTCCTTAATTTTATGTTAGAAAATATTCAAGGTTCTCCTTGAAACCACCAATGGAAAAAAAAACCAAAAGGGACATTTTCAAAATGATCTTATATGAGAAAAAAAACCCCAATCACCCAACGACATCGGTTTCCCATGGAATACGAGAAAATATTAGTTTAATTTATGTAGTGTGAAAGCTGACAATATGCTTTGCAGTTTTGTTTAAATAGCTACTGTTCTCACATTGGCTGTAAATGGATCTTAACGCCAAAAATAAACGTAATAAAACCAACGTGTAAGCCAGTAACTCAGGATACTGCTGACCAGGAATCATTGCTGCGTTACTGCTTCTAGTG
Source organism: Mesitornis unicolor (assembly GCF_000695765.1). Classification (NCBI taxonomy): domain Eukaryota; kingdom Metazoa; phylum Chordata; class Aves; order Mesitornithiformes; family Mesitornithidae; genus Mesitornis; species Mesitornis unicolor. Next base: position 37,459 of record NW_010188969.1, on the reverse strand, counting down.
CAGCAGCGGATGAAGCATTTTCAGGTAAAATTTGGGGGTTTAATATAAAAGATTCAGTTAAATTGGTGAAGTTGCACAGAAACGTATGGGGGTTTGATTCTCAATAAAAGAGATTCCTTTTCTTTAAAAATATTGCCACAGTTTCTGCAATTGTTACAACTGTTAATTGTAATTCTGTAATATCGTTAAGTTTCTGTAATGTACCTTGAATTTGAACTTTAAAATAGAAACACAAAAGACATTTACTGTGAATTTTGTGTTGGTCTGAATCAGGAAGCTGGGATTTTGTTATTGCCTTCAAGATAACCAGATCTGCTATTTCACATTATGTGCACTTGTAAAAAAAAGAGTGAAACGAAAGGTAATTTGAGGATAAAACCCCATGCTGAAAGGTAATTTCAGGATAAAACCCATGCTTTATCTTTCCAAGAGGGTCAAAAGCTCAAGTTCAATTTTGGTAAAATAAAAAGCACAATCAGATGAAACGCGTTTCTGGGAAAAAAACTTTTGGTTTCCATTAAAAGCACCTCGAAAACCCTTGAAAACCTTTTCCCAGCGCTGATACGGTGACTTCAGCCCCACCTCGTGCACGGTGCAGTCCCCTGGCTGAGCTCCCCAGGCTGGACGTGCCTCAGGAATGTTCCAGAAGAAACGCGGCTGCTGGATCCGTACGTGAACTCCGGCAGCTGCAGAGAAACTGCAACGAACGCGAGCGGCGGCAGCGAAATGCGTGAGAAAACCTGACTGCAAACCAAATTTCGGAGCAGCGCTGGCTCCCTCAGCCCCCCTGATGCCCCCAAACAGCCGACGTTGACCTTTAAGGCGCGACCAAGGTCACATCTCTGCACCGTTGAGGTTTTGGCTCTGGTTTCTCAATGTATCACCTTAAAAATAGTCTCCTTGTGTATTCGGGCTCGCTGACCAACCCCGGCACCTCAACCCAGTGCCCATGCGCCTCCAACTTTCTGCACCATTTGCAGCATCAATGATAAACATTATTTAAAAATACAGCGGCGTTGAAAGCTCTAACTGCAAAATAACGCGGTCTCAGGCAAGAAATCAAACGCCAGCTCACCAAACGAGCGATGTGTCTGTGTTTATTGTTCAAGTTTTAGCCCTGAAGTCTAAATATTAAATTTAAAGTTCCTTTCCCAAACCAGAGGTCAATTCCTCATTTATCTCAAAGAGTGAGGAGTTTGGCTGCCGTTGCCCTTTGGCTCCCCACATCCATCCACCCCTCCATCCCGGCTCACGGGTGCTCCTCCTGCAGCCTTGCCTGACTTCAGTCAATTATTTTGCCGAATTAAAGCATTTTCTTTGGCATTTAGCAAAGATCCTGGAAGATTTGTTGGCAAAGCATCTTCAGCAGTGAACTCGTAATGTATGTATTTGTAAATGATGCAGGGAAATCTAAGCACCTAGATCCAAGTGCGCAGTTATTTCTATTGTGGATGCCAATACTGGTTCCCTATGGTATGCCAAATGAAGAAAAACAAATATCCCATAAGCTAAAATCACAGAATCAGAATCTCAGGGGTTGGAAGGGACCTTGAAAGATCATCCAGTCCAACCCCCCTGCCAGAGCAGGATCACCTAAACTAGGTCACACAGGAACACATCCAGGTTGGTTGCCTCAGTTGTTGCCTCAGTTGTTATGGCAGTCATTGCTAAAAAAGCCAATTTAATGGCTGCACTGGAAATACTAGCTCACCACAGCTAGTTGTGGGGATCCGGGCCCTTCCAAAACACCACCAATATTCTTTAATGTCCATCTGGCCGGCTCCCTCCCACCTCACCCGTTCCTATCCTTTGTACTCTTTCTAGAGAAACAAGATTTGAATGTCAGATCAAGAGGTCCTCCCCTTCTCCTGGTTCTCCCAGTGCATGTCTCCAGCTGTCAGACAAGTTTCCCAGCCACACACATTGTCAGTTTAAATACCAATAAATCAGATTTATGCCTAACAACATTTTTATTCGCAGTAACACATTGTATTTCTTGCAGAAAGCCACTGACGGTTGGACTTGATCATCTTAGAGGTCCCTTCCAACCATAATGATTCTGTGATTCTGTGACACGACGACTGCAATTAATTTGCTCTGACTCTTGCATTAGATCAGCATAAAAAGGACTTCCGTACACTGAATTGGACACGGTCTTAGAATAAAATAAAGTCATATCCAGGGCACTGACCAGGGGAATTGCTTTTGGAGCTTGTTACTGCTTAAGCTACGAGAAAATATTAGTACATATTCTCATCTACAGAAATGCTGATGTTTTTCTGCTGTCTCCCTAAAGGAGGAAGGGAGTCAGACATAAGAGGACGTTTCTTCACACATCTAAGCCAAGGTAAAACTGCAGGTGGTGAGTGTGCACTTGAGCCAGCAAAGGCTGTGGTGTTGGAGGCCATCACCTACCACGCAACACTGGGATCCCACCAACCTGAACAGAGAGTGAAGCCTTGAATTTCTTGGGCACCAAACTGCCACCTGAGTGAGACTGTGGGGAGACTGAGAGCACAAGATGGGTTCCTCATGTAATATTTGGTCAATATTGGGAAACTGGGCTCATTTAAGCACTTGATTCTCTCCCTCAGCATAGGGGATAGGCTTGCATCAAAATAAAGCAAAACACTCATGTTAAGTAATCACTGCTATTTTCCTTCCACTTAGGGAATGAAATAGGTTTACATTTCTCCCTTGGGCTGCCGTGCACACAGTGTCTACCTTTAACAACACGCTGTATTGCACAGATGATGCACACACAGCTTTCCCGGCTGCGCTAACCACCAGAGGGGGGCCCTGCAAACCAGGCATGGAGGAAGCAGCATTAAAATCGATGTTTTCTCCACAGCACTCGGGAACACTAATCAAGACCAACAGACACAGCAAGCCACGCAAATGGGACTGACAGCAATTTGGCTTTTTTATCTGTAGAACCGGAGCAGATTTTTAAATGGACCTTCACGACCTGAATCACGTTGCGGTCTCCTCAGCCGTGCAGCTGAGCACGTACAAGCGCAAAGGGCAGGCGCTTCGTGAGCTAAAATCATCGACTGGCTGATTACTTCCTTCCTGGACCGCAGGACGACCGGAGATTGCTCCGTTTTATGGCAGTTGCTGTGTGGCAGGGACCGTGCAGGTCGTGGAGACACCGGCCAGCAGCACGGGAATACAACCACGCTCATCACCTGGAGCAGAAACTGTGCAATTATTGTAGAGGAGATGCCTAGCATTTACATGGCTGAGGTACAGTGAAATTAATCCTATTTTCAGCTCTATATCTTCATTAGGATTATCCAGAGAAATTACAACAGGCACTTCCATGAGGGTCTGAGACCCTGCTCGCACAATGTCACATAACCTAGAACGTTTGAGTTGATGAAAAAAAGACCACAGAATCACAGAATGGTTTGGGTTGGAAGGGACCTTTAAAGCTGATCCAGTCCAACCCTGCAGTAGCAGGGACATTGGTACCAGATCAGGTTGCTCAGACCCCATCAAGCCTGGCCTTGAATATCTCCAGGGATGGGGCCTGCACCACCTCTGGGCAACCTGTGCCACTGATCTGTCACCCTCATGGTGAAGAGCTTTTTCCTCATATCCAACCTAAATCTGCCCTTTTCCTGTTTAAAACCATCACCCCTCGTCCTATCGCTCCATGCCCCAGTGAACAGCTCTTCCCCAGATTTCTTATAGGCACCTTTCAGGTCCTGGAAGGTTGCTATAAGGTCCTCCCAGAACTTTCTCTTCTCCAGGCTGAACAACCCCAACTCTCTCAGCCTGTCTTCGTAGCAGAGCTGCCTCAGCCCCTGAGCATCTCTGTGGCCTCCTCTGGACCCGCTCCAGCCCTTTAATGTCCTTTTTGTGCTGGGGACTCCAAATTACAATACAAAATAACAACAGTTGTTCCCATGAGGGTCTGAGATCCTGCTTGCAGGATGCCACACAACCTAGAACGTTGGGGTTGGTGACAGTAAGACGCCGGATGACTGCATGGACTCATTTAAGAAGGCATTTAATGGGCTTTGTGGGATTACCAGGCAGCAGCAGAAGCTGCTCTACATCCTTTGCTGACAACATATGGCGATGGTGGGAATGAAGGAGACTTTCCCCTCCGCTGACCCTGCCGCCGGGCAGGGCTGCAGAGCGGTGCCCTACCTCCTCCTCTGTCCGTCTGTCTGTCCCCGCTCAGGCCCGAGCTTCTAAACGCCCTTTATTTTGACCAGGAACAGGTTTTAGTGAGCTGTGGCACATAATGAAAGCAGAGTTTAAAACCAAAACGCAAACTGCTATCAGTTTTATTTTGATTTTATTGGAAAAGATCCTCTCAGCCCAGCAACTTATCCCCGACTTCTATCTATAGACGTGTGAATTTCTTCCCGAGCTCACTTCTGGCATAAAAATCCCCCAATTTGCACGTAGAAAGGCCATCTGTTTGCAGAGCTCAGGCAGGCAGAGAAGTGATAACCCGATGTGCGTTGCTGGTGTGAACACACATGGACACACAAAACACACACGTATTTCTGCGAGTACTCGCTAACCATCCCAGGGAGCATCCCTGAAAATACAGCTTAAGCGCATTAGTTTCCAGGTCTCTAATTTAATGCTATTAAACTAGAGGTTTAATTATTATCGTAGTTACTAATTAATTATAGCACGATTAGAAATAATTAATCTATTAATGAGAAAGTTTGGGAGAGGATCATTGCAAAATTGCCACGAACCAGAGAAGGGCTCTTGGCAGCAATCCTTTACAGTCAGTGAAGAAAAAGAGGAAGGATCAGCTGAATTTCAGGCTAAAATGCAGAACCAAACGTCCCATGAGGATGTTTCTCTTCCCAAAAGACAGCCCAGCTCAGGCATCAAACCCCATCCTACAGAGGCCTTCATTTCTCCTCCAGTTATCAGAAGGATCCCTGTACATTTGTGTATCTCATCTCACGTTAATCACTGATATAAAGTAGCTGGTACCCAACAATTAGCATAGGCTATCCATGAACAGTATAAAAGAAGTAATTTTGGGGTGTAATCACACTAGAATCAGACATCAGCATCATTACCAGAATGCACCATTTCTGTGAGATAATTCAAACGACCACCTCAGCACACTGCCTGGTCATTTTTTTCCTGTTAAAAATGAGGGCATTCCTTACAGTATTTTAAATATTTTTATTTTATTTTCAGTATTTTTTTCTCCTCTTCTAGTGAGAAAAATTTCACGGAACGTTCTTTTCAATATTTGGCTTTAAAAAGAGCGTGAATCAATCCAAACAGCGGGGTGGGACATCAGTGTACGTACAGGGGCACACAGAGCATCATCCCGCATGGAATTACAGCACCTCCCACTGACACAAGGTTTAGCCTGGAGAAGAGAAGGCTGAGGGGAGACCTCATCCCCACCTACAACTGCCTCAAGGGAGCTCGTAGAGAGGTGGGTGCTGGGCTCTTCTCCCAGGTGATGGGGGACAGAACAAGGGGAAACGGCACCAAGCTGTGCCAAGGGAGGTTCAGGTCAGAGATAAGGAGGAAGTTCTTTACTGAGAGGGTCGTCAGAAGCTGGCACAGGCTGCCCAGGGAGGTGGTGGAGTCACCATCCCTGGATGTGTTTAAAGAGCGGGTAGATGAGGTACTTAAGGATATGGTTTAGTGGGTAGACAGGAGCGGTTGGACATGATGATCTCAGAGGGCTTTTCCAACCGAGCGATTCTGTGATTCTGTGAAAAGGAAGATAAACTGCCTTAAAAAAGCAGTTTTTGTAGAGACACAAGTGAAGTCCGGTTATTTTAGAGCATACCTCAGGACACCAAGTATCAACACGCCTTAAGAATGACAGGAAATGAACACAAAACTGAACGAAGTTTGCTAAAAACGTCAAATCTCTTGGAAGAGCAACTTCTCCTTGGGACCAGTCACTTCTGTGGCTCGAGGCTGAGCTCCACTCACAGTGGGCATAGTCCAGATTAACCCCCCAAAACGAGCCCTTGTGAGATGAACAGGTATATTCAGCAAGGAAACACCCTACAAGTGGTCTCCTAATGGCCAAAATCTGGTGTACATTCCTTGCGCACTGGCCTGCACTTCTTAAATTACTGGCTTGTACTCCAATAACTGCTTTTTTCCTAAGCTAATATATTACATTTATAGATTTCTAATATATTATACATATTTTTTTCTAACATGTTCTTCTGCCACTTGCTGTAGCCCAGTGAAAAAGCCACACTGCATCTCCTACTGCTGAGCTCTGCGAACTTTGCCAGTTTGCACCAGTTTCTGAAAAAACAAGGGTTTGATGGCGATGGTGCTGGGGAACCTTGCCAGCAGATTTCTTCGCTCTCAACAGGTCTGAATCTCTTCGATCTCTCAATTTTCTCCCCACACCGTTTCCTTCCTGAAGTGGTTTTGCATTTAGTGCAGAAAAATTCAGCACAGCAGCGAGAGGCTCAAGAGGCGCTGGATTTGTGATGCTCTTCAAAGCACAGAGGCACCTTCTGTCGTTGCAGACGGGTGACAGTGGCTCTTGTGCTGCTCGAATTGGGGATACAACAGGGATTCCTGCAGAAAAGCAGCCAAGGCAACATACCGTGGGTTTTTATCAGCCTGAGACTGGGAGAGGACTTGACTGCGCCCGAAAACTTTGTGCCGTGGATCCCTGATATCTGGGAGACTGAAAAAATGAATTCAAAAAAAAGGATGCCTACTTCTGTAGAGCAGAATAATTAAATAACGGGTTGAGACTTCCTGACCGATGAATAACAGCAGTGATATTTACAGGTCTAGCACCGAAAGGAGTCTGTAATCCCAGCTTATTTATTCACCAGTGAAGCAATTCACCTCCTGCGCCCCAGTCAGCTGGAGCCAAGCTAATGGGGAAGATGAACCAGTCTGACTCACTGCTGCTCTGGCGGGGCCAACTTCTTCCAGCTCTGGTTTGAAACACGTTTCTCTCAATGTGAATTCAACCAGGTCCTTAGAAATGTCATTTATCCATCTCGGGTTAACCTGAGAAGGGGGCACCTGAGCAGTTTTGCAGGCAGGGGAAGCTTGCAGAGGAAGTGCCCATAATTTCAGGAGGAGAATCACAGAGTCATTCAGGTTGGAAAAGCCCTCTAAGATCATCCAGTCCAATGTCAACCCAACCCCACCATGGCCACTAAACCACGTCCCCAAAAATCCACACGGTTGTTGAACCGCTCCAGGGATGGGGACTCCACCACTGCCCTGGGCAGCCTATGAAGAAGTGTTGGTTGTTTTGGAAACGTGGACATTGGGCTTGCGTGAGGGCTCTTATCCCCATGGGCTCAGTAAGGAAGAGCCTTGGAGCAAGACATGAGTGCTACCATGGCCTGAGCTGAAGTTTTTTGGCTGTGGGAGCAAGGGATTCCTGTCCTCAAAAGGTCAGGGAGGAATTTATTCCCATAGTAAGCAATATACTAAAAGATTATTTGTAAGTCAGGTGGATTTTTCTGGAGCAGATCCAGGGACAAAGCAACGCAGCAGATGAAAGGGAAGAGGTCACTGTTGTACTTGAGTTTTCCCTCCCTCTTCATTGACTTAAAAAACACAGCGAATTAGATGAGAAATTGCCCCGTTTGCATTTCTGAGTGACTAAAGTTTATATGAGGCTGGAAAAAATGTGACATTTATTTCCCTAAATAGTAAATTTCTCATTCTCCAGTGCTTTTGGAAGATGCCACTTGGGAAAGATTTATCCCCCTGGGAAAGCGTTAAGTTTTTAAAGAAGCAAAAGCCTGTTGTATTTTTAATATGCACCCAATTAACCATCGCCTGTGGGTTGCTACTTTGGCTCACATTACGTGTCTGACCACATGGATCATATTTACACCAGAAAGTTTAAAAGTTTGTCATTTACAAGTTCTCCATTATAAACAGGAACAACTTCTGGGATGATCTGGTTCCAAGACCTGCAGCAGAATGGGATGCTGACGGTCCTGTAATGCCTACACAATATGAGGTTATCCCACTCTTTAAATGTTATTAGCGCACTTAAAAGTTAAATGTGCACAGAATAAATTATTTTAGTGGTTTATAACTTGCGCCAACGCACCTGAGAGTGTGGAAATGAGTCCACAGTGCACAGCAGGATGGGGTTGGAAGCAGCTGCAAGTGGGCATCGTGTTCTGCAGTGGGTCCCGTCCATTACTGATGGGATATTTTACATATTATGCAGTGCCGTAATGAAGATGCAGCCTTTTGTCTGTGTCCTCTGCGGTGCTGGGAAGTCTTGGGGCAATATTCTCAAATAAAAGAGGATGGATTGTGGAAGATGAAGGCAGCCGAGTGACTTTCCCAGCAGTGACACTTCAGTGCCACCGAAACATCGAAAAAATTCTAATGCAAAAATGAACTGAATATTACATGACAAAATTCTATTAAAAACCTCAAAGCTGTGTAGACTTCCATCTGAAATCCAGTGTACCATAATCTTCACAGACATCCTCCACCGACACAAGCCTTGCAAATACTTGCAAATTACTCCATACTGCCAGTTTATCTGCTGCTTGATGAATCAATGCTTTCTTCTTCTATTTATCCCCTTATTTTGGAGGGTTCAAAGTGCTTTCCAAGGAACATTCCTCCCAGCAATATGGAAATGCAGTCACTTCTGGATGAGGATATGAGCAGCATGACTGAAGGAATGGAAAAAGATCTCAAAACTCTGAAGAATTTCATCAAATCAAACTGGTGGGATAGGGGCTGGAGAAATACACATCAAATAAGCCACACAGGTGGAAAAGGAAAGCCAGCAGATCTGACCATCAGAAGATGAGGAGCGAGGGGCCAGACTTCTGACTGCCACAATGTCCTGCAGAGTTCAAGCTGGGTCTGTGCAGCTCTGCATAGGAAGGCCCAGGGCTGAACCCTGCACCCTCCATGACCCCAGGTCTGTACCGTGTGGTCGCTGAGCCACGAACACTCACAACACGAAAACGGCTTTCTTACAGACAGAAACTAAATAAATAAATCACCATTCGTTTTCTTCAAACCTCTCCCCTACCATTTCATGCTTCCCTCCCATTTCTCCCTTCGTAGTCTGATATGGCAGCTGACCTTTTAAACCATGACTAACTCCAGCACATAGCCCTCTGTGTAAGGCTTTCCAGCATGTGGCGTTTACATTGAGAAATACAATTTTCTTACATTTTCAGTCAATAATAACTATCCAAGTCCCCAGGGCATAGCCATCAAGGGAGAAGTCCATAGTACATTACATTCACTGTGTCACAGGCAGCACTCACCAACAGAGATCTGCATAGATCAGACTCAATTCTTCTCCAGGAGGTACCAAGTCTTTAAGCCCTGAAGCACATGAACCATGTCTGCTTACCAAATTCAACAGCCTGAGGGCAGGATCCATCCAAAACGCTTTTCCCAAGGGCGAGGTAAGCCAGTGACACTCCTTGCTTCGGGTAATTTATGCCAGTGAAAGGTCTGGCTCCACAAAGTGGACACCCATGAGAGAAAAACAATTTAACGGGAAGTCGTTTGTCATCCCAATGGTCTTACTAAATGACACCATTAAAGAGCTGTAAGCAAGAGATCGGTAACGAGCAAGTCAACGTTATCATTTGCTCTCATTTCGCAGGCTGGCTCAGGACCAGCTCTTCATTTTTAATTGTAAAGGAGAGCAGATTAAAGACATGTATGAGGAAATCAAAGTAATTAGGCATATAAACAAGCTGGCAGGTAAATAATCGGGATTCAGTGAGGTGCCTGTCAACCTCTAAAGGAAGGATGGGACACATTTGTATTGTTATTTGCTTTTTCAGTCTTATTTTATCTCATTTCAGATTACTCCTAACATGATAATTAAGCACAAGACTGAGCTGAGGACGTGTTCGGCTCCTGCAGTGCAAGGTTGGCTTTGTCCCACCCCGAGGACGCGCGCTGGGAGCGGCTCCCATCACTGAGAATTTGGCCATGCAGGAGATGGCCAGCCCTCCCCGTGGAGTGTGGCCTGAAATACGGCCAGAAGCAAGTTTAGACCAGGGTTTTCCTCCCAACTGTCCCAAATTTTGGAATGTCAGACTCCTGGGAAGAATCCCTCCCCAGGGATGACCTTGACACGCAACCCAGGTTAACCCAGATTCAGCCCATTCAACCTCAGGCATTTAAGGGAGCACAGAGATCACTGCCTGCAGTGAATGATCTTGGGTATCGTCGTCTCTCTCGTAAAGAAGTACAGTAATTCTCAACGCTGGTTCACAACTGTATCTTCATTTGAAGTGACTCATCCATCTGAAAGTCAGCACTGCCTAAAAACTCTTCCCAACTCCCCAAAACACTGACTGCTATCAGGTTTTTTTTCAACTAATTCAGCTTAATGTGCCATTCAAAAACCCACACCATTGCTTTGCGACTAGGAGTACTCATTTTCCCAGACGCTACGGTACCCTGACTCCCCGTCTGCCGAAGACACACCGCAGTCTCAGCTTTTCGGCTGTAGTCTGCCATGATTAATTTTAGTCTGCGGCAGTGGGCGGTGGAACGAAGGGAGAAGCAGCCATGGGAGCCAGAATCTGCATCCAACTGCGGGAAGATCAGCAGTGCCCAAACACAAGAATGGCTCAGCAGGGGATATAGGAAACATGTAAACACTGGAAATAGCACAGCCCAAGTGTGGGCATACATAGTCATAGGATCACTGAGGTTGGAAAAGCCCTCTAAGATCATCCAGTCCAACGTCAACCCAACCCCACCATGGCCATAAACCACGTCCCCAGGTGCCACATCCACACGGTTTGTGAACCCCTCCAGGGATGGGGACTCCACCACTGCCCTGGGCAGCCCCTGCCAGTGCTTGACCACTCTTTCTGTGAAGAAATTTTTCTTAATATCCAACGTAACCCTCCCCAAACTGCAGAGCTAGCAGATAGACAGGGTGCTCTGTACCATGAACGTGCCCAAGGACACCCCTGCTTAACTCTGGTTTCGGTTGAGGATTTTACCAGTGTGTGAGCATACAAATGCACTCCTTAAAGCTGTCACCCATCTGCATGAGCACATGAGCAACTTTAATGCATGGATGCATAGAGATAATAAACACACTTCTTTTCCCTAATGATTTTTCCGTATGAAGAAGCAAACCCTGGTGCCATGCAGGCAGCAGAACGGACAGAGCATGCAGGCAGTGAAAAGAGAGATGGGTTTGTGTGTTTGTGTGAGTTCCTATTTGCATTAATTCATGCCCACAAAAGCTTATATGACCCTAGGAGAGCAGATCTGAAAAAAGCGCCCCACTTTATATCTTGTATTCATTACGTATTTTTGGTGTCAACTCGCATGCTGAGATCATTGCAATAAGAGGGAAACTTTTGATGATGCAGAAGTCATCATTACCCCCTATTATCAATTTTTAGCTGATATAATTTTAAGGAGGAATATTTCTAGAAATAGATGTTTTAATTTAAAAAATTATAAAAATCAATACTTTGGGCATTTGTTTCATAGAATCAGAGGGTTTTTTAAAAAACGAACAAATGCTGACATTCCCTTTAAACCAAATTTCAGGTTTTGACAAGCTCAGCTGTAAAGAGTGGGACAACTGGCAACCTCTGAAACTTCTCACACTTTATCTATGAGAGAACAGGGGTTGTTGAGGACTGAATGTACCAGACCTTTTATTCCTAGAAAAGAAAGTAGGAAATGTTTTCATCCGTGAGCCAATTCATGTCTGTCTGTGTGACAAACTTCAAATGTAAGCTCTTCAGTGTGGGCTGGATCTCATGTCTGTAAGGCATCTAACACACTTTGGTGTGCTCGGTAAATGAATAAAAGAATACTCCTAAAAATGCAAATTATTATTTGCTGTCTATTCATAAACTTCTCAGAAATCTAACAACCAAAAACCCTTTTGTAAAAATACCTGTTGTTCTTTGCTAGGAGTACTTTACATAATTAAAGTACCCACTTTAAGACAGTTTCTTTCATTTTAGTCTATGAGTAATGAACACAGCTCAGAATTTAAGACTTTTCTTGGTTTTTGATGACTTTTGCATTTGTCAGCTTAGTAGGATGAACAGAAATAGCAAGAGAAAAAAATAAGAGCTTTTATCTTACAAATACACCTTTTACTGAGACTTATTTGTGCAGTGAAGGTTGTCAGAGACAACCTCTCTCCAGGGAGCTGCTGTCCACCTCCAGTGAAGGCTGCAGTGAAACCTGGGATGGAAACCTCGACTCACCGTGATTTCACAGGGAAAATAGGGTCTTGGTGTGTATTTTGCAGGAAAAAAGCCACCACACAAGGATTGCTTCTGTTCCCAGCCCAGAAGCTGCAGAGAGGTGTAGCAGTGGGGCAGTCCTTGATCCAGATACCGCAGACCAGAAACCGGTTCCCATTGAGAAACCAGGGCTTTATTTTGGGCCCTCGTCAAGTTGGTGCAATGACAACTTCACAGAGCAGTAAAATTCACCACAAACTTCACAAACTCAGGAACAACACCAGTCAATGTCCAGAGTAGAAGCCCTTGCATTTTACCTTATGAAACAATCAAGACACAAGAAATCTGGCCCAAAAGAGCCAACGGCTGTAACTGACACCCAACAGAGCGGAAGCACCAGCTCTGAGTTCTACCTTATAAAATGTTGCTAATTAATTTTAAGTTATATTCTGCCATCTTTCCTGTAACACAGCGTGTTCACAGATCCACACAAAGCAGTGGGGCTACCTGCCTGCTGAGGCATTCCCAAACAACCACTGATTTCCTTTCGTGAGATAAGGCAGCATGAAAAATTAGAGGGAAGGTGAATAAGACCTGAAAACCTGAACAGTTCATCCCACTGCAAATGCTGACCTAAAGGCTGTTTACCAGAAACCAACTTACTTCATTATAATGTGTTTTATAACGGCATACTGTCCAACACAACTGCACTGGGTGATAACAAGCACCCTAAAATGTCAAGGATTAATAAAGAGCACACTGGTTGTTCATTTACCTCCATCCTGCGAGTTCATGATGTTCAGAGCAAACAGCATCGCGTTGGAGAACGTGGTTGCCTCTTCTTTGCTCGCAAAATTCAAGCCGTAGACCTGCCGTGCGTCGCGCCATTGATGGAAGGTGGGCGTTGCTTGATTGTACTTCAGTCCTTTCACGATTGAGTAATTAATCACTACCTGTGGTGTGAAAGAGAGGGGTGAAGATTGAAAATAGTTCTGTTTTCAGTGGGAATGAAAACTCAGCCCTTTGGGTGATGAAATTGGTAGAGGCCGTTCATACGGCAGCTCCTATGTGGCTGTAGTGTTTTCACAGAATCACAGAATGTGAGGAGTTGGAAGGGCCCTGGAAAGCTCCCCCAGTGCAACCCCTGCCAGAGCAGGGTCACCAGAGCAGTCACACAGGAACACGGCCAGGGCTTTGGGTGTCTGCACACAAGGAGACTCCACAACCTCTCTGGGCAGCCTGGGCCATGCTCCATAACCCTCACACTCACAAAGTTTGGCCTCATCTTCAGCTTGAACCTCCTGTGCTCCAGCTTGGGACCATTGCCCCTTGTCCTGGCATTGGCCATCCCAGAGCAGAGCCTGGCTCCTTCCTCCTGACACTGCCCTTTCCCAATGGATCCCCAGGAATGAGGGCACCCCTCAGTCTCCTCTGCTCCAAGCTCAAGAGCCCCAGCTCCCTCAGCCGCTCCTCAGCAGGAGATGCTCCACTCCCTCCAGCATCTCTGTGGCCCTGCTGGACTCTTTCAAGCAAATGAAAGACGTTTGATGACAGAAGAGCCACATCTAGGGGTGAGATTTACACCAGCTCAGTTCAGCCTCGGGGACTAGTGAGATAATTTGGCAAAATCGATGACCTGCTGGTGTTTTCTGCAGCACCCCGGTGGAATACAGCTGTGCAGACAGATGTCAGGGGCCAGGGCCAGCAGCTGCTGCCATCTTTTGGAGGACGAGCATGCAAGATTTCAAAGCTGAATGACTCTCAGCTCTAAGTTTTGACTTTTCAGATAATTGCAGATTTAAATTGGCAGCAAAACACTAAAGGAGCACCTAATACATAAGGAGCAAATTGATTTTCCCACATTCCTATTTTTGAAGGATGAGATCATCTCATTGATAGTTAACAGATGTCTGATAACCATACTTTAATATATAAAAAATTGCAGAAACCAGCAAAGAAGCCACTATGCCAGTAGATAATTACAGACATTTCTATTTCTGTAATGCATTTACGTACCTGTGGCAGCATTAAAGACTGGCATGGCAGCTCTGAATACTTGGTCTAGCTTTAGTCATTAATAAATAATTTTTAAAAATAATTTAAAAAACTAATAATTAATAATAAATTCTGAATAATTCTCCTGATGGTTTTTGAATATCAGGTATCTGGTCCAGGTATTGCTCTCAAACCAGTAGTATTTTTAAGTTTTCCAATCACTTCTGAGCAGCTTAAGCAAGGGAGGGCACAGCCAGCACCTCTGAGGAAATGTTTGGAAAGGCTGTGAGCATCTACCAGGCATTGCAAAGTGAGCATTTCTCACCTACTAAAAGCATCCTCTGTTTCAAAAGGGCAGCACTACCGCAGTCCAAAGAGCACCAGATGGTGTAGTGCAGTTGGATAACGAAAGAGAAAAATGGTAAAAACCTACGGCAAAATTTGTTTAATAGAAGTCAGGGAAACTGCTCAAAATTTGCTTTCCCAGAACACTGACTCAAGGAACTCAGAGAATTTGCTTTACTCTGAGGGTTTGATCCCTTCAGTCGATTGGAGACAGAATTTGAATGCTGCCCTTCATAAATCATCAGGTATGCCTACACATGTAGTACCTTGTCTTCTAACTCAAAACAGAGAGTTTAAAAGTGGGCAATGAAACACAAAATAGCCACAGTTTCCCTTGATGTCCTTTGGCTCACGTTGCTAGAAAAGAGAAGAAAGAGGACGGGTTCTCCTGCTGCTGTGGAGTGCACACAGGTGTCTGGTACAGATGGTGGTGAGACTCTGCAAGGCACACGATGATAAACAAGTGCTTTGGAGCAGTAATTCAAATAAAGAAAGGCTCCCTGTTTGGAGCACAGGGGGTTTTTTTACAGATATTTAAGGGTTCTTTACTCTAAAGCTTCATAAGGCAGCATCTGCGATGCTGAGCAGACCAACAGTTCATCTGCTGATCTTCAGTTATCTACACCCGGTGAACTGAAGAAGTTCACTGGAAATCTTACAGAAATAAGTAATGGACTTGTCCAGAACAAACAGTTCTTCCCGTAACTCTTCGCCCAGAGTTTGTCACTTAAAAGTGACATTCCACGTGCCTACTGTTTTCCTTTCCAACCCTTTTTAGTACTTTCTATCCTGAATCAAAGCAGTCTCATTACTGACACAAATGTCTGTGTTGTTTTGAACCCTGTTAAATTCTGGATTTCGGTGTTCTTGTATGGCAAGGAGTTTCACAGAGCAGCTGTGCACAGTATTAACATGTTGACACCTTTCAGTGTCCCCATCACTATAACGTTAAAAAAAAGATTTGTTTCACTTCTACCCAGCACTCTCCTTCACTCCTTCATCTGTTTCAAGCACAGGCTCTCTGGGGCAGGCAGAGAATTTGGGAATCTATTAAAGAGCTCAAAAATGAGAAGCCCTTCCCTTTGGCTGCAGCCTGTGTGGAGTTAGCAGCCGTCAGCAGCCATGAGGATGGTGGTTCACAGGGCTCACAGGAACGGGGTTGGAAGGGGCCGAGTGGGCCTCAGGACCACATCTGAGGTGCCACCTCAACCAAGAGTTCCCACACAAGTCTCAGCACCCACACTCGTACCTATTAAACCACAGCAAGGCCTCTGCTCGTTTCTCCAGTGTGCGACATGGTTCACAAGTTTGTTATCAGCTTGGGGTCTGCCACATTGCCAGCGCTCAGACTCACAGTCATACGGTTGCTAAAACAGGCAGGATACGGCGTAGCAGCTAAAACCAGCTATGGTTAAGGCCAGATTCTTTATTTCTGTAAGCAGGCCCAAACCTGACCAACTTCTAAGAAGTTACAGCAGTGATTAATTAGCTCTTTATTTTTCAAAAAATGTGGTTTAGTTTATACCCCAGGAATGCTGTCCCTGCTTCACTTTTGGCTTAGGCTCAAACATAAAAAGTCCCACTTTCCCCAAGGCCCTGTTTTTATATTCACTTCTTCGCCACATCAGTGCACCCAGCCCTCAGGAGATATGATTCACTGTTGACTTGCGCCCTCCTCCCCGCCTGTTTGCTCAGCACAGGCCTCTTGGTGATGAGATCACACTGGGTTGAAATCACTTGATGTAAACCCATCATTTTAAACCCTCAGTTGGTCAAGGCTCTGAAATGAGAAGCTACTGGTTGTCAGCTAAGCCATAAACCTCATGAGGTTCAACAAGGCCAAGGGCAGGGTCCTGCACCTGGGTTAGGACAATCCTTGTCACTGATACAGGCGATAGGAGATGATGTGCTGGAAAGCAGCTCTGAGGAAAAGGAGTGGGGGCACTGGTGGATGAGAAGCTGGACATGAGTCACCAATGTCCATCTGCAGCCCAGAAACCAACCCCATCCTGGGCTGCATCACAGGAAGTGTGGGCAGCATTGAAGGAGGGGATTCTGCCCCTCTGCTCTGCTCTGGTCAGACCCCACTGCAGGGCTGCGTCCAGCTTTGGAGTCCCCAGCACAAGAAGGCCATTGAAGTGCTGGAGCGGGGCCAGAGGAGGCCACAAAGACGATCCAAGGGCTGGAGCAGCTCTGCTATGGGGACAGCTGAGAGAGTTGGGGTTGTTCAGCCTGGAGAAGAGAAGGCTCCAGGGGGGATGTTATAGCAACCTTCCAGGACCTGAAAGGTGCCTATAAGAAATCTGGGGAAGAGCTGTTCACTGGGGCAGGTAGTGATAGGACGAGGGGTGATGGTTTTAAACTGGAAAAGGGCAGATTTAGGTTGGATATGAGGAAAAAGCTCTTCACCATGAGGTGGTCAATCACTGGCACAGGTTGCCCAGAGGTGGTGCAGGCCCCATCCCTGGAGATATTCAAGGCCAGGCTTGATGGGATCTGAGCACCCTGATCTGGTACCAATGTCCCTGCTACTGCAGGGTTGGACTGGATCAGCTTTAAAGGTCCCTTCCAACCCAACACACTGTGTGATTCTATAAAGATGGACTACTCAGACATTACTCAGCACAGGGGTAAACCATTTGCTTGCGACTGTTGGGCTGTGAGGAAACAAAGGCTGTGAGGAACCACCAAAGCTCATGACGTGAGGTGACTGCAATGCTGCTCTGGCCTGAGCTTCAAACCACTTCTGGCCTCTGTGGCTACTTCAAAGCTTCAGAAGTCAACTTCTGGCTTTCTGAAGACGACTGCTCGTGCCGGAAGAGGTCTCTGCAAATGTGCACATCCATGCAGAGCAGAAAGGGGAGTTCATGTCTCTGCACGCCATGAGCACATCACCCAGACACATGAGGAAACCACAAGGTCGAGTGACCACTTCCTGGTGGTGACAATGACGCTTAAGTTCTGCCACTCTTATAACCCATATTGCTTTGAGGTGAGCTGTTTAGACACCGTCAGCTAGAGAGGAAGATGAACTCAGATAAGATATTGCAGAACAAGAAGACAGTATCATAAACTCTCATACATGCACCAAAAAAGGACTAGAAAACAGAGAGACAGCGAGACAAAGACACCAAAAGGAGCCTACAGAAGAAAACTGGTGAAAAAAATTTAAAAAAGAGGATGAAAAAAAGAGAGATATTATTAGAAATGTAATGGTAAACAACAAAAATTAAAAGGGGAACATTAAATGCAGGCAGGGGTGAAGTCATGAAGATGATGCTACTCTGTCCCTTGCCAAACAGTGGTTAATAAACCTGAAAACTGCTCCTCTGCGGTACTGCTGTGTTCCATAGTTTAAAGTAGTTTCTCAGCTCTTGGAAATCTGTGTAGCTTCATTATATAGCAGATCACATATTAGCTGAAGATCGGTCCTTCTCAGAAAAACATGGCTTTCCTGGCAAAGCAACAGCTAAACCCTCACTTTCAGTGTGATTCACACAACCCGAGAGCAAGCACCAAAGGGCTTGTACTGAGAATTATTTTAACTTCAATTCATTTCTGTTCTCGTGAAATGCAAACACTTAGCAAGCCCAGCGAGTTCATGGCTCCACGTGAGACTCATATAAAACACATTAACTTCTGAATCATTGCAGAACATTCCTTTTAATACCACTATGCAACACTGTCCTGGATTTACTTTTACTCGTAATACTGGATTTTTGTAATCACATTTAAAGTGGGTATTTTCCTTCAGACAGTTTGAAGTGACTAAGGTAACCTGTACTTTTTTCTGTGTTCATTTGAGGGAGGATTTTTCGTTTTCGTACCCTAGAAAAATACATTCTTAGATCTGTTTCCTTCTAAATGGAGGAGATTTTCAGATGGCACGCAGCCTCTTCGTAAGTAGAAACATTTGCAAGCAACATTACAGTTAATGTGAAACATGTTTAAAGTATGGATCAAGATTCGATTTTTTAACATATGCTACTCTTTAAATTGTATACTCTGGTTAAGACAGACCTCTGGTGCGCAGTCTCCCACACATATATATATATCTGTAGACTTCATGATAGATTTTACGACTTGTGCTTGTTTTACACCAACTGTTCAGATGCATCTTAGACTGTAATCACAAGAAAATCACTGACATTCACCTGCTGGCTGCATCAAATAAACAGCTAGGGTGGCCTGTTACAGAGCAGTACTGGCTTTCACAACTAAGTACTGGCTTTTCACTATTTCATTTATTTTTTAAGATATCGTCTTGTTTTGAAATGGAACTACATTAATATACTGCCTATGCTCTACTGAGAAGGACAAAAGAGACCTTATTGCTCTCTGCAACTACCTGAAAGGAAGGAGCAGAGAGGTGTGTGGGAGTCTCCTCTCATGAGTTACAACCGATAGGACAAGAGGAAATGGTGTCAAGGTAGGCCAAGGGAGATTTAGGTTGGGTATTAGGAAAAACTGCATTTAAAGGGTTATCACAGACTGGCAAAGGCTGCACAGGGCAGTGGTGGAGTCGCCATCCTTGGATGTATTTAAAAGGCTTCCAGATGTGGTGCTCAGGGACATGGTTTAGAAGTGGGCATGGGAGAGGGAGATAAGGGTTGGAACTGATGATCTTCAAGGTTTTTCCCAACCATAACGATTCTGTGATGCTTCTAAGATTCCAAAAGCCATAGCAAGATATGGAAGATGTTTCAAAAGTGCCCTGCAAGGAGCTGAAAGCTGATGTGCTAAACAGCCACCTATTTCTGTTCTGCTATCTTCTATGAAGACAGGCTGAGAGAGTTGGGGTTGTTCAGCCTGGAGAAGAGAAGGCTCCAGGGGGACCTTATAGCGACCTTCCAGGACCTGAAAGGTGCCTATAGGAAATCTGGGGAAGAGCTGTTCACTGGGGCATGGAGCGATAGGACGAGGGGTGATGGTTTTAAACTGGAAAAGGGGAGATTTAGGTTGGATATGAGGAAAAAGCTCTTCCCCATGAGGTGGTCGATCAGTGGCACAGGTTGCCCAGAGGTGGTGCAGGCCCCATCCCTGGAGATATTCAAGGCCAGGCTTGATGGGGTCTGAGCACCCTGATCTGGTACCAATGTCCCTGCTACTGCAGGGTTGGACTGGATCAGCTTTAAAGGTCCCTTCCAACCCAACGCATTCTCTGATTTGTGATTCTATGATTTTTTGAAGTCTTCTGCCAGTTTGAGGGCTGGCAGTGAGCGTGGGAGATGGGCTGGCACCACCAAACCGGCCTCACGCCAACACACAGAGGGGGTCCCCGACTCTGAAATTTCATCTCTAAAATGCACATGGCCCTATGGCTCAGCACCACAACTCCACACAAGTACATTCTTGTTATTTAGGGTCTGAAAATGACATTTATGGAGCTTCTGCCAGGCCACGGCTGCCCCAGGCTGAGCACCACGCATCAGAGGCCGAGGAGGGTCTGATCCCCGCTGTGATTATCTAAATCCCATTTAACTCCCTTAATACCCAAGGAGGTCCTGGGGGCTTAGGCTGCCGCAAATCAGATCACAGTGTGCACCTAGGAATTTAAAATGCATTACGAGGAACTAATTATTTATCACAGCAATGCAATGATGACACTTCATGGGATGGCAATGCAAGAATGATTGATTTATTTTTCTTTCTTATATATATTGTATTAAAAAGAAGCAAAAATAAGTTTGGGGGAGCTGAGAGGAAATCATGAAGAATAAAATAAGACTCATTTCAGAAGGAAAAAGGGAGCAGGGAAAAAAATGACATTAAAACCAGGCATGCACCAAAAGTTCTGTTTGCAAATAAGCAGGAATAAATTAAGATACACCAAAAATTATACAGAATCTGAATGAGTGGTGTAAAGAGGCACCTTGCAGGGAGCAGGAGACGTTGCTAGACTGCATTAAGCACAGAACTGACGGTACTGGAAGAGATCAAAGGTGAATTTACAGGAAACTCCCACAGTTACTCACTTGTTGATCTTGCAGTTTAACTCCAACCACCCTGAAGGTGTTGGTGGCCGTGTTGTGGTAGATGTTGATTCTGCTGAATCCCTGCTGGCCAGGTTTGATTGGCACCCATTTCTTACTGGTATCGTCATACACCATAACTGAAGCCCGGGCTTGGCAAATACTCTGTTCACTGGAAAGCAAAAAAAACCACAAAATCAGGCCAAAAAACCCACTGAATTTGCTGCATGCTGCTGAAAATATCGAAAGAAACCAACAGAAATGATCAGAACTACTTCCAACATATGTTTTATAAGAGATCTGCTAATCCCCTGAATGCAATCTGCCTCTTAAATTAAAGCTGGCATGTATGTGTTCATCGACTTAAAAACCCTCTGGAACGCGGCTGGTTTCAACAGATAATCTATTTTATATAAAAATATTAGGCTCAGAGGAATAACCTGTATCACACCAACGTTATGAAAGCCATCCAACAGCCTGAATGCTCCATTTATTTTATGCACCTATTGGCAAGCGAAGCCTTTCCCGTTTGCATGAAAACGCAGCAGTATTTTCCAGCGCAGTGACAAAATAAACGTGACACCCACAGCCGAGTCACGCATTTAAAAGGGGGAGACCTTGAACCAAAAGGCACGTTAGGTAAACTGCAGACATCAATTACGTTAATCCAGCTGATGCCTAATACCCAGACCCAGTGACGCATATGGGAGTCCTGAAATACTCGGTGCAAAACTCACAGCAACTCTTTTTTCCTTCATCCTCGTGGCAAAAGAAACGGGACATGGAAAGTCACAACTGTCTGTAATTCAACAGACATAGACTTTATTTTGTATCGCATTAATAACTATTTTTCTGCTGTAGATTGGCAGAAAATCATCAGTTCTTTACTGGCATACACCAATATTCTGGCATATTCATGACTAATATACATAGAGCAGATTCATGTTAAAACACATCCTTCATGTGCCAAAAATGCCACTGGCAAATACTGTTGAGGTTACATGGGAATACAGAATCACAGAATCACACAATGTCAGGAGTTGGAAGGGACCTGGAAAGCTCCCCCAGTGCAACCCCTGCCAGAGCAGGATCACCAGAGCAGTCACACAGGAACACGGCCAGGGCTTTGGGTGTCTCCACACAAGGAGACTCCACAACCTCTCTGGGCAGCCTGGGCCATGCTCCAGAACCCTCACACTCACAAAGTTTGGCCTCATGTTCAGCTTGAACCTCCTGTGCTCCAGCTTGGGACCATTGCCCCTTGTCCTGGCATTGGCCATCCCAGAGCACAGCCTGGCTCCTTCCTCCTGACACTGCCCTTTCCCAATGGATCCCCAGGAATGAGGGCACCCCTCAGTCTCCTCTGCTCCAAGCTGAAGAGCCCCAGCTCCCTCAGCCGCTCCTCAGCAGGAGATGCTCCACTCCCTCCAGCATCTTTAAATACGGATCAGGATTCACATTCCCACTCCCCTGACTTCCCAGCCAGTTTCCTTACAGCAGAGGAAATAAGAGTTCCTTATGACACAAATAAATGAATGCTCCAAATTTGGGGTATCTGAGATTTTCAAACCTTGTGAGGGTATATCCATATGCCAATGGGCACATCCAAGGAACAAACAGCACATGTTAGGCCTACACAAAACGATAGGATTTGTCCTGCAGAGATATTGAGCTCATGACCATCCTATTAACTTCAGACCTAGATATATCTGTATACACCTTAGCCCAAGCTGTACAAAGTCATTTTTGGCAATGCAGTATCAAGTGATAATCTGCTTTGCACACAGATCCCTTTTCCCCAACTCCTGCATACACGTCTTTGTTTTGGGTTTTGCCCCGGTAATGCCTCACCAGCACAAAACCAGGAGCTCTGGGGTGGTCTTAAACCATTTCCCTTCGCACCTCTTTAAATGATACCAAACCCAACCCCTCCTGACCCCATCACTGTCATCATTTCAATGAATCGGAGCACGCTACTGTAAGCATTAAGAGGATCTGGGTAGATTACAGCAGCAATTTTCCATCTTTTCTGATGTGTGGGTCTCAAAAAGCTCTCCGAGGCAGATGTGGCCCACACCATGCACTAAAATGTATTTTATTGGTCACTTTACACAGTGCGCAGGTACCCACAGATCTCCCCAGGCTGTGGGTAAGAGCCTGGAAGCTCTTCACAGCGCTTATGGAGGGAGCAGCATATACTAAGGTAAGAATAGATATAGAGTAAGGTAAGAAAACTCAGCACAATGTGTGTTTTTTAATTTCTAAAATCAAGCTGTTGCTGTTGCTTTGCTATGTGAGGTACCTGGAGAGCAGCTGTGCCGTTGCAAATACCCAGCAAATACCTCTCCATGGCTTCTTCAGGCTCAGCTCACATCTGGGGCAGCTTCCCCGTATCCGAGAGGAGCAGCCGAGGGATTTGAGGTGGCTCCAGCCTCCCAAATCCTCCAACGGGTGCCGGTCGCTACAAGCCCCGCTGTGCTAAAGCAAGAGCACAGCACTGCTTTCATCAGAGCAAGGACTCAACGTTGTCTCCATTTCAGCTGAATTCTGGAGCCCACAATTGCCACGGGCGCCTCAATTAGTCACAATTAATTAAATTGTCCTTACAACAAAGAGAACGTGCGTAACCACACGGACGTGAGGACCTTGGCTTATTTGCAGTGCCATCTCTAGATCTCAGTGAACACAGCAACTTTGCTGCCACTGAAAACACCACCAAAAAAACCCCTTTATAACCCCATGACAGAAACACAGATGCAGACCCTGGGAGCAATCTTGAACACACGACAACCAATCGCTCCTGTCCCACAAAGCCACACGTCAGGCTCAATCCCCGCTCTCCCCGCAGTCGATGGAGGTGTTGTATCAGTCATCGAAACGGCAACAGGACGAAGCCTGTTATCTGCCCTCGGGTGAAATAACAGCGAGGAACATAAAACAAGCACAGCACGAGGGGAATCCTCTCCTGCAAAGCCCTTCATCCATCTTTCAGAGCTTAAAATGCCCCCAGGGACAGCTCCATTGCTGTCTCACCCTTATTGGAGCATAACTCTTCATGCCCAAAGACTCCCTGCTTGTCCTCCTCACAAAAAGCACCACTCTCCCATGGCAACTCTAAGGAGCTTCCCTGACAACAGCCCAGAAAATGTCTTATAAAGCACCTCTATTACCCTCTGTGGAGTCCATTACTTATCATAAACCAAGCAACATTGGTTTCACGAAGCTCTAGCAAGATTTTCTCTCATTTTTAAGCCCGTACCCCATTGATACCGAAGTGAACTACACATCACAGGTAATAAATACGGGTTTTAGGCACACTGTTGTGCAGCCACGCTCCTTCTCCATCAGAAGAGCCCAGCAGATACCAGTATTTATATACAAAGTCATGAGGGAGCACCTAGAACTTGCCTTATTTTCTAAGACTACAGAAAATTACTAAAAAATGGGTACGAGTTGGGGAAGATTCATCAAGTTTCACATCCCTGTCCAGATATTATTAATTCCTCTATTGATTTTTTATGTACTATTAAATTGTCAGACTCATCCACTTGGGTTTCCACCATAGGCAACCACTTGCGAAAAAAAGATAAAAACTGCATCACAGAGAGGTCTTAATTATAATATTTTTAATTTTTATGCAGAACACCTACTCTAATGCACTGTAGGGCAGATTTCAGACACCTTATTTATATGTGGAGAGGAAGGGACTCTTCCTAGGGATCCCTGTACACCCAAATCCTAATGTCCACCCGTTTTCTCCTCGGTGCTTTACATCAGTGGGATGGCAAACCTCTGCACCAGGACCACTTGTTTGCCTGAAATTAAAGCAAATCTGCTTAACTTCCTATGTGACAGAAGCAGCCTGCACTGGGAAATCCTTCGTTCACAGCTGGCACCTAAAACCCAGCATTCATCGTTCAGCTCCACAGAAGATTGCTTTAATATTACAAAACTATAAACAAAAAAAATACGTGTGTTTGCTTCATTTTGTGTAACCCCTTTTGACCCCATCTCTTCTGATTAGGATTCCTCCTCACAAATTAACAGATTAATTAATTTGATGTTACTGAAATGACAGAAATAACTGTGGAGGTTGGGAGTGGGGGAGCCATGGATTGGGAAAAGTCCTCCTGCTTCACTCTGCCTATCCCAGTGGTTATCTCAATATATAAGGAAAAAGCTCAGGATGGAACCACAAAAGATTTGGCACGGAGAATAAACACGAAAAAAGGGAATCACAGAATGGTTTGGAAGAGACCTTTAGAGCTGATCCAGTCCAACCCTGCAGTAGCAGGGACATTGGTACCAGATCAGGTTGCTCAGACCCCATCAAGCCTGGCCTTGAATATCTCCAGGGATGGGGCCTGCACCACCTCTGGGCAACCTGTACCACTGATCGACCACCTCATGTGAAGAATTTTCTCCTAATATCCAATGAAGGCCATGGAGCTGTTGGAGCGGGTCCAGAGGAGGCCACAAAGATGATCAGGGGCTGGAGCACCTCCCCTGCAAGGACCAACTGAGAGAGTTGGATGTGTTCAGCCTGGAGAAGAGAAGGCTGCAGGGGGACATTATTGCAGCCTTCCAGTTCCTGAAGGGCCTACAGGAAAGCTGGGGAGGGACTTTTTAAAAGGACAGGTAGCGATAAAATGAGGGGGAATGGTTTTAAATCAGAAGGGAGATTTAGACTGGATATTAGGAAGAAATTCTTCCCTGTGTGAGTGGTGAGGCCCTGGCCCAGGTTGCCCAGAGAAGCTGTGGGTGCCCCCTCCCTGGCAGTGCCCAAGGCCAGGTTGGACGGGGCTTGGAGCAGCCTGGGCTGGTGGAGGTGTCCCTGCCTACGGGGGTTGGACTGGGGGTTTTAAGGTCCTTTCCAACCCAAACCAGGTTGTGATTCTGTGACTCCAAGTCTTTGGTTGGGAGGCTCTGCAGGATCTCCAAGGCTTTTCTCTTCTGTACCAGGCTGCAAAAAAGAGGAGAGGCCAAGCTCCTTCCTTGACCTGTTTCCTCCACTTACAAGGTATCTACTTACAAATAAACCCTCTGCAGAGCATGGTACAGAGTTATGAGCCCACCTCAGTGACCAGTGACCCCGCACAGAGCCCGCTGTGACACAGGGTGACCCCAGTCCTACCCCAGACCCCTTGGCCAGCACCAGCCCACCCAGAGGACACCCCTCCAAGGGCAATGGAGAGCTTTAAAACCCTTCCTCCTCGAGCCACCGCAATGTAATACAGCTCTGGAGGGTCACCAAATCACAAGGTGTAACCAATGACCACAGCTAACCAACGCCAGGGTTAAACAAATGCTGTGGGCTGTACTCCAGCCAAGCCAGCTGGACCAGGAGACTTCTGCTGTCCTTTAGACTTTTAGACCCAGCTGGTTCCTTGGGGCAGAAATTCACTGTGCAAGCTTCTCTGATAGAAACCAAGCTGCTGTGCTCTGAACCTAGGACAGATGCACCTTGTTTCAAGCTGCTCGTGATTCTCTCACCTTCAAACCTTCTGGTATCCTTAGGAAATGCAAACAGCTGCTTTCACAAACATTTACCTTATTGCTAATTCCTATTTCCCATCCACTTACCCCTCCACGCAACATAAACGATTAATAATTTTAAAAAACATTAAATATTCTTTATTGGCCTGACCTAACCATCCTTACTGGCGTCAGAAATCATCAATGCTACTTCGCCCCAGGCTCGTCCCACCTGGGAACAGCACCCAGAAGGTGTGAAATAACTCAGAAGCCATCTAACGCATCTCGCTCTACTTGTTCACTGTCTACACAAAGTCACAGTTGTGTGCTTAAACCTGACATGAAGAAATAGATGCTGATGCTAAATTAAATTCTCTCAATGTCAGCTTAAACAGCGAGCGTCGATACAAAATCCTGTATACGGAGACGCGTGGTCTGTGTGGTACGTGTCTGTGCTAACCTCAAAATTAGCGAGCTACAAGTCATGTTCCTGCAGCGTTTAAAGTCGACTGCAAACTCAAATGGACTAATTTGCTAAGGATTTTAATTACTACGACAAATACAATAATGACTGGGATGCAGGGGAAGCGTTTCAGCAGTCATTTTTACAGAAACAGATGGACATTTCTCTCTTCCCACCAGAGCTTCACTGACCTCACTTCTCAGCCCTGTTCCTCCAACACAGCACCAGCCATGCTCGTATCTCCTTCTGGGACCTTTTTTTGTCAAAGTCTACTTCCCTCTGCCACCAAAGCTGCAGGACAGGCGGCGTCACCATCGGTCACCCCACCTCCGTCCCAGCAAACTGAAGAACTTCACTTCCTCAGCAACACCTCATAGTGAAACAGCAGCATTTACCCACCGAGTAAACCAAAGGAGAGCGGAAACCCATAAGGACTTTACATCCAGCTGCTGGTTTTTGGTGTCCTGCTCAGTCTGAATGTCCACAGGGAAGATCTGCCTTTGGTGCTGGGATGACCCCTTGGCACCGAGCATCTGCTGCAGGTACCTGGCCATCACTTTTCTCCACTGCTAACCTACAGCATTCAAACAGTTTAATATTAAATAATTACAAGAAAATCGTGCCTATACGAAGCCTCCCGCATGAACAGCTCTCAAATAGGCTGATGCTGTTAAAGTCACGACACACCTGCAAGATAAATACAACTTTTACAGAGCAGGAAATGGAAACACTGGTCCCTACAGCATGAGTAAGAATAAGATAATACCAGTTCACCTCTACAACACAGAGTATTTAAGTCGCTTTTCTTTCTGCTAGCAATGGGGCGATCAATTCAAATTCTCCCTTATTACGCTGCCATTGCCATGTCCAGACATCCACTGCAGACCCTTCAGTTATAAACCAAAGGAAAGACATTTTATGGGGCACCCAAGTCTTACTCTGAGCCAGGACCTTGTGGGACAAGCTGTTAAAGTTGGGAACACGCACGCAATCCCCCCATAACCAGAGAAACTTCTCTAACTTTCCGTCACCCCTCAGTGCTCCTGAGCATGGGAGAAGTGAGTAGAAATAATTAAAATAAAGAATGCAAAGCAATAACGTGGGGGAAAAGATGTTCCACCAGCTCAGCCCTCGGTGCCACCAGCTGAGCCCTGACCTCTCGGTGTCCACCAAACAGCACATCTGGCAACCAGTGGGGATTTGGGGCCAGCGGAGCGGCCGCAGACCGATGTCCTTGTAAGCCGGTGCATCTGCTTAGTTGATATCTTTGAGATTTTGAAACTACGCAGTGGAGTTCATTTGAACCCATCGCTTTTCTGCCTGGTTTTGCAACCAGAATGCAAATGATTCTCAGGGGAACTCCAGTCACCGTTATCTCAGCTTGACATCTTAAAATAATGCTTTAAAGAGAACTGCTTTGCCAACGGCGCTGCGCAGAGGAAGTGTAGTGATTCAGGGAGGTGCCATCGCTGCCGGGCAGACTCCCAGAGCTCTGCTGTGCTCCGGGAAACCTCCCCTTCACCTTCCACCAGACCCAAAAAGGTAAGGTCACTGCTGGCTCCTAATGGAGGAACCCCCCTGCTCCACTAACGCTTGGATCCACACAACATTTCTTTCTGCAGTGAAGTGTGGCTCACTTTCAGATTTTGCAGATTTTATAACCTGAAGATATACTTTGGTGGTTCCTAAATATAAATATCAAGCAAATGTGTAGAAGCTCCTAAAGATAAGTCAAGTAAATGGCCTGGGGAAACACTATGAACCCAATTAGTCAAAAACAGCAAAAAAAGCAACTGGACTAGATCAGGTTGCTATCAATATGAACTGTTTCCCTCCGCCCTTAAATTACAGAAATAAAACCAAGATGTAACTAATCCTGTAAAATACACATTATGCAAACCCCAAAGCGAACTGTCAAGTGAAAATACACAGTTGAGGGCTCCCACTCATGGCCCAGCCACCTCTGTATTTCAGCAGCAGAATACCTTAAAGAAAGGCTGGGAAAGATCATAATCACCACTAATAATCAGGAGAAGCAGACTCGTGAGTGAATACAGGAAATCAACATAAAGGTTCTTCATTAAAGCCGGCATCGCCTTGCCTTGGTTTCCCTTCAATCCCAGAAGAAATGCAAATAAATCCGTGAGGATGCCCCCGGAGCTGACAGAGAAACCAGGAATGAAGGAGGCTCCTTCCATCAACTCAACCTCTCCCTCGCTGCCAGGGGATGCCTATTCATGCAGCATTGCCACAAACGCTTAGTTACCATTTCACACCATTATAAATCGCCCTACGAGGCTATAACCAAAACACAGACCTTCTGCCTTGATGACAACACACGCTGCCCTTCCCATCCAGTCACAATAACCCTGGTCAATAAATTCCCTCTCCCAGATACTTACGTGCCTGCCATGGAGGAGACCTGCCCAGGGAATCCCGCAGGATTATACGCTCGAGTCCGGCACGTGCACTTAAACCCAAAGAGGCTGTTATTTCACCTGACTACAGAGGAGGAGACAAATTTGGCCGGGAGGCAAGCCAGGAGCCTCTATGAGGGTTTCTAACCAAAACAGGAAAGGGAAGCACTGTCGAGAGAGCAGAAGGGCAGGAAGTAACACTTGTACGGCAGGGGCGGGGAAGGGACTTTAAAGAAGAAATGTATTCTTTCTTTCAGCTTATTTACCGAACAAAGGTCCAAAACAATATAGATTAAGATTAGATGCGCCCCCTTTGCCTCATTGGTGGCATGGATATTTAAAAGGTTTTGCTTATTTTCTCAAGGCACAGGTTCAGTGTCCAAGAAAAAGCAAAAGCAAACAAACCTCAGACCCAGAGAAAATCGCTATGATCCATTTACGGCTTGGGCGCTTGCACGGCGCCAAACCAAACCCAGGGGGCCCGTTGGTACTGAAGGCCCCTGTCCCACCTCACCACCAACCTACGACTGGGGGCCACCTCCAGCCCAAAACCTGAACGAGCGCAGCACAGCGCCCAGGATACTGCACGCTGGCTCTCGTCTCCCACAGCAATGCAGCCTTCGGGCGGGAGCTGCCTTACATCTGGGTAACTTGGGGTGCAGCCGAGAAAGCTTATTTTCAGTTGCTCCCCAACCCTGTCATCCTATTTGAGGCATCACCATAAAGTTCTGGGCCCCTCAGCTCAAGGACAGGAACTGCTTGAAAGAGTCCAGCAGGGCCACAAAGATGCTGCAGGGAGTGGAGCATCTCGTGCTGAGGAGCGGCTGAGGGAGCTGGGGCTCTTGAGCTTGGAGCAGAGGAGACTGAGGGGTGCCCTCATTCCTGGGGATCCATTGGGAAAGGGCAGTGTCAGGAGGAAGGAGCCAGGCTCTGCTCTGGGATGGCCAATGTCAGGACAAGGGGCAATGGTCCCAAGCTGGAGCACAGGAGGTTCAAGCTGAAGATGAGGCCAAACTTTGTGAGTGTGAGGGTTATGGAGCATGGCCCAGGCTGCCCAGAGAGGTTGTGGAGTCTCCTTGTGTGCAGACACCCAAAGCCCTGGCCGTGTTCCTGTGTGACTGCTCTGGTGATCCTGCTCTGGCAGGGGTTGCACTGGGGGAGCTTTCCAGGTCCCTTCCAACTCCTCATATTCTGTGATTCTGTGATTCTGTGAAATACACAGACTAAGAAACGCATCTTCATGGAAGGAGATAATTGATCAAGTAGCTTATAGAAGGACATGGGAGAAATCTCCAACATTTAAAAACAAGACAAAATTTGGTCCAAGGAGTGTGCAAGCAGTGCACACCAGCAGCAGGAAGGCCCCCCCATTTGGACTAAGCCTCCCAGGAAGGCTATGTAGGATTTGGCTTGGAGTAACCAGTGCGGAGATGACAGCCGTGAGGAGGAGGACACCTCATCTCATGGTTTCTGCTGTAGAAGACGCGCCATGCTCGGCTGCTCTCGTCATTTGGCCACGGCAGCAAGACGGCCTGCTACCTCAGATTGAAACCTGGCAAATTTAGGAATAATAATTAAAAATACTGCAGTAAAAAGAAACAAGTGGAGGTCTTGGAGAGCAGAACAGCAAATTAATGCTTTAGTGCTACCTTTCCTGAAGTAAAACTGCAGCGGTTTTGATGGGCTCCCTCTCACAGGTGACAGGCCCTCAAGACAGATCATCCTGTTCTCCTCATTCCTTGGTTTGGCAAACTTGAACACATGGATATAAAAACCCTGCAAGACCTCCCTGGAAGTGTAGAAGACCAGGCTGGACGGGGCTCTGAGCAGCCTGGGCTGGTAGAAGTTGTTCTTGCCCCAGAATGCAAACAACTGCAGCACAAACCCCAGGGAGGTCAGAGACCCCAAGGGCCTCTCCCTTGCTCAGGCCACTATGATCGCTCCCTGCCTGACGGCTCCACGTCCTTCACCTTAACTGCACTTTTGAGCACACACGGCTTAAGAAAACACTTCTCCCGTGACAAAACTCCAGCCAACCCATGATGTAGCACAGGACCAGGGTGCGGGAGGGGGTGGGAAGTTTGGCATCCAGTTGTGTGTCACTGCAGAGGCACCACGGGCCTACCCAGGGTTACACAAACCAGGAGCGGATGCGTTACCAAATCTGAACCCAGTTCCCTAAAATGCAATGCAAACGAGGTACCTCCCTTCTGTAAACCAAAAAACCCTTACCTCTTCTCACCTATTTTAATCCCTTTTGCCCATCTGCCTGAATGTGGGCATGGCCATGGGGTCCAGGTAACCCCTCAAAGCACCTCAAAATGGTGGAGCTGCTCAGCTCTTGAAGAACTGAAAGACGTGCAGAAACCGTCAGTGAAACAGCACCCAGTAAAAACATGGGAGCCAAAATCTGCTCCATCTCATGGCTGCATGAGTTCAGCTGCTGATTCCTCCGCAGTAAATCTCTGTATGACTGGAGAGTTTCGTTTTTCAATCGCCGGGGGAAGCTTAAAACCCAGCCAGAATTACAGTTCTCAATGACATTCAAGCAAAGCTTTTTCTGGTTTGGGTTTTTTCCCTCTATTATTATTATTATTGTTGTTGTTGTTGTTGTTTCAGTTTGGCTGGATTTTCCTGACACTCTGCCTTTCTGCTCTGAGATCTGGGTGGATCTTGGGCACTGCTTTCCTTCATTGAAAAAGCCCCGCTTTTCACCAGTCTAAAAACCTGACTTTATTTGGAGTCAAGCAGCAGTTCCTCTGTCTAAGCTCATTCAATTTTTAGACTCATTATTGTAGAGATTGTCTGTGTAAACAGCACGTTACTGCACGTATTAGAAAAGAATGACATAACCTGAAAAATGCATTTCCAAATAACCATGGACTCAAATCACTGCCCAACTCAGCCACGCTGGCTCCACCATTAGAGGAAGATGGAGGAAGGAAAGCTCTGAGCAGCCTTTTTATTTCTGTTTTCATGTGTCTGGGACAGATACAATCACTGATTTAGGGGGAAGGAGGCAGCATTTCATTGTCAGAATAGTTTTGCTGCTAAACCAAGCAGATACAATTCTCCTTACGCACAAATACCACCTACAATAACAGCAGCTAGCTCCTGAGCTAGAATAATCTGGTTGTAAGAGTAAACTGCTCCTACAGCAAGGAGCAGGTCACTGCGTCCGCATCCAATGTCACACTGGGACGTGGTGACAGTGAGAGAGACAAAGCCCAGCTCTCCTAAGACAAATTAAATTCATTAATCACTCCAGGAGAAGTGCCTCTAATCACCCCTCTGCATTGCTAAAATGCCTCCGTGGCCCCGCGCTAGAAAGGGAGCACCAATAAGAGCCAGGAGCTGATTTCCAGCCGGTCCTCACCAAGGACCATACGGCGGATAAAGTGATTATTGAGGTCATGTGTTGAGATCTGTGTGAGCAGATCAGGATTCCTGGACACAGAAGCAAGGCTTTAGTTGCAATTATGTGAATATTCCCATTGGTTTCTGAGCAGCGTGGCCACTGGCCATGTACTGGGCTTTCATCTCCCAGAGACGGCCAAATAATACATTACTTTTCTTTCTGAGAGTTTCCTTATCAGATGAAACATATTTCTATGAGACAATAATGTTATATATTATAAAGCCTTAGAATCACAGATTGAATGCAGAAAGGTGGGCATCTCAGCATCAAAATGACTCATCTCCCCATAAAAAACCCAGTTACTTAAGAATGAAATGAAGATGCAGTGTAGAATGTGTTGTGTGCACTCTAAAGAGACTATTACAGTCATAAAACAAAATACGAAACTGTAACCATCTGAGCTATTTGAAGGCAGCCATGGCTAAAACAATTTTTCTTAGTAAGTATATATTTCACACCTTCCAAATAACTTTCTATGCATGTAGAGCAGTTGGTTTTAATTCAGCGTGACGCCAAAAAGGCACCTTATTACACTGCACAAAATTCACAATTTGCATATGGCAACGTCTTTCATTTAATGACCTCATGATTAAGAGAGCGGAAAGTTCACAACGAAGAGTCCCATAAACTGCAAGAAAATGGTATGAAGAAAATGGTATGGCCAGAAAAGCCAACGGCATCTTGGCCTGTATTAAAAACAGTGTGACCAGCAGGGCCAGGGAGGTGATCATCCCCCTGTACTCGGCACTGGTGAGGCCGCACCTCGAGTGCTGTGTTCAGTTCTGGGCCCCTCACTAGAAGAAGGATGTGGAGATTCTGGAGCGTGTTCAGAGAAGAGCCACAAGGATGGGGAGGGCTCTGGAGAACAAGCCTGATGAGGAGCGGCTGAGGGAACTGGGCTTGTTTAGCCTGGAGAAGAGAAGGCTGAGGGGAGACCTCATCACCACCTACAACTGCCTCAAGGGAGCTTGGAGAGAGGTGGGTGCTGGTCTCTTCTCCCAGGTGATGGGGGATAGAACAAGGGGAAACGGCACCAAGCTGTGCCAAGGGAGGTTCAGGTTAGAGATAAGGAGGAAGTTCTTTACTGAGAGGGTCGTCAGAAGCTGGCACAGGCTGCCCAGGGAGGTGGTGGAGTCACCATCCCTGGATGTGTTTAAAGAGCGGGTAGACGAGGTACTTAGGGATATGGTTTAGGGGGTAGACAGGAACGGTTGGACGTGATGATCTCAGAGGGCTTTTCCAACCGAGCGATTCTGTGATTCTGTGAATCCATGAACAAACGCTATGTAACAGCATATAAATTACGCCCTTATAGATTCAGATCTGCAACACTGATTTCACAGCTGTTAATAGTCTTTGAATGTGAGACATTTCCTCATGCACTGAGATTTGCAACTGCTAAACATGCTGATGAGACCAAAAAAGATCCTTGTTCTCAGGAAGTTTAACTCTTTACATTAATATAAATATATAAATATAATCTTTTTTTCATGCTTTTCACTCATTTTAAAGGAGCAGGAGATATACTGGATAGACTTATTTAATATTACAAGAATTAAAGATGTGCAATGAGGTAAGGTGCTAACTGCAACAGTAAAATAATTATTCCTACACTGAGCATATTTTATAAATCAGCTTCTTCTCTTGATTTAGGATGCAAATTTAGGTCCAAGGAACTTTTGCCATGGACTTAAAAGAGACAAGACTTAACCCTTGCTATAGATCCATTCCGGTAGTGATTAATAAACATTTGGCTTAAAAAAATAAAACCAAATCTTTTAAAGGATTCCTCTCCACCCTCTCATTTCGTGGAGGGGCTCAGGCCTCACCTGCTATCAAGGAGACTTTTTGGCTGATGCCAAGAGCTCCAGCACTGCATTAAGGAAATAACCGTAGTGCAGAGAATGAACTCCGCGGCTGCCTTCAATTTTCCTCTCTATAAAGCGTGATGAGCAATGGGCAGCGAGCCCAGACCCCATGTTAAGCAGCACGGAACGAGTTCGAGACCATATGGAGAGGAATAAACTGCCACTTCATCCAGAGGATGGCTATCAGGCCTCTTTTCGCTGGAGTCAGCTCTTTGCACATCCACAAATCAGCACATTTATAACAAATGGGGTGTGTTATGATATCATAGGAAATTCATTTCATATGATCAAAACCAAAGAAGGTTCCCCTGCAAGTATGAAAGTGCTGAAGAGCCCAGAGTGCCTGGGACATTTTGCAGTCCCTATCAGATGAAGATTTCCACGCTGTTTCATGGCAGCCCGTGGTGGGAAGGACCGGATCATCCAAGCATGGGCATCTCCCTGCTGCAGAGTCAAACCCACCCACATCACCCAGAGCTGCTCCAGCAGCAGCTAAAGATCAATTACTGCACCTTTAATTACTGCTCGTCATCTCCTGCCTCTTCCAGATTCTGAGAATTAAGGAGCACAGATTGCCACAACCCCGCCCCTGCACTGCAGATTTTAAAAGGCGCACTTAGCTCTTCCACAGAAGCTCTTTATGTTAAAGCAAATCAATGACCTTGATCTGAAGAGCCATTAGCAGCGGTCGGAGTGTCAATATAAACTTACTTGGGGTATCAGCTGAAATACATCCTCATATTTATGTCACCAAGCGAATGCTATCACCCAACGCTGCTCCACTGCAGATGTGTTTCCACTTTCAGCTTGCATTCTTCCTTTGACTTCAGTAAACAGATTAGTGCAAGCGGTTTCAGCAGCTGTAGGCAGTGGCCACTTGAACTGTATGCATTATTTTTCATAGCTCCTAATTTATGTGGAGCTCATACAGATTTATGGGGTTTCGATTTGACACGAGAAATAACCAACTTTAAAGCAGTCCCAAAGGGAGAGTGGGAGCTTCTTGCTCAAAACTTGCACTTGCTCATTTCTAATACTGATCTTTGTTATTTAATGCTACCCACCACTGAGTAATGTAATTCAAACATGACGTTTTACCGAGCAGAGAAGATACTTGCATCATGAGACACCTCTCAAGCATATTGTGGGCACCAGAGCCCGTTGGAAGTGGCTTTTATCATAAGTCTTTTAGAGACACATGGAGGTACAGCCCTGCAGGTGTGAACATCATCATACAAACACAGGAGCTTTTGGGTGGAAAAAACCTTTAAGATCAGAGTCCAGCCATAACCTGACCACGCTAAACCACGTCTGAGCACCTCATCTCTCATCTTTTAAACCCCTCCAGGGATGGAGACTCCACCACTGCCCTGGGCAGCCTCTGCCAGCGCTTTGGGAAAAAAGATGTGCTAGGACGGCCTTTGCTGAGGTTATAGGACGAGAGACCAGGTTCGCACCAAGACGATGAACACCTGGCTTGTTTCTACACTTGTTCGTTATATTTGCACTTCTCAGAATAGGACAGGTTGGAAATCACAGCTTATGGAGATGGGGAAACTTCAACTCACAGAAGGATCCCTGCAGGTGGAGTGGGTATGGTCAGCAGTTGGTCACGTCACCACAACCTTCATTACCATTAACACCCTTGTTAATGACAGGGGAAGCTCCCTCCTGTAACAGTAGAGCAGCTGCTGATTCATATCGTATAGTAGATCAGCAGTCGTTCTTACAATAATCCCTGACCACATGCAGCAGGATGCTGAGTGAGTTTGGCACGACTCGGTACCTGGCTCCTTCCACGTTGATGTTCACAGAATCCCAGACCGTTCGGGATTGGAAGGGACCTCCAAAGCTCATCCAGTCCAATCCCCCTGCCGGAGCAGGAACACCCAGATGAGGTTACACAGGAAGGCGTCCAGGCGGGTTTTGAATGTCTGCAGAGAAGGAGACTCCACAACCTCTCTGGGCAGCCTGGGCCAGGGCTCTGTCACCCTCACTGAGAAGAAGTTTCTTCTCCAATTGAAGTGGAACCTCCTGTGTTCCAGCTTGTGCCCATTACCCCTTGTCCTATCATTGTTTGTCACCGAGAAGAGCCTGGCTCCATCCTCGTGACACTCACCCTTTAAATATTTATAAACATTAATGTTGGTGGAAAAACTCCCATCAGCAATTTCAGCAGAAACTTATCTTTTCTATCACTCTTATCATTGATTGGGCATTAAAACAAGGGAAATTATACTGGGCCATGGGAGCCTCATCCCAAATCCAGTGTCTGTGCCGACGGGCAATGAATGTGCCCTAAGAGTCTGCAGATTTGCTTCAGCTAGGAAAAATAACAAATTACACCTGGGCACAAACAGTCTGTACAACTGAGTGGTAGGATGTATTTAGACTGAGTGTCGTCATTCTGATACAGAGTGAATGCTGCAGGTCTAATCATTCGTAGCTTTCCATCACGGAAAAGGTACAGCCTTGCTCAAGGTGGGTGTAAACCAGCACCAAATGTAAATAAACTGTAGTCAGAACTGTAAATTACCAGGCTGTAAGCAGCAGGGGGTTTTTATTCCTCTTAAACTTCACAAGAAAAGTTTTCAGATTGTTTTAGTAAAAAGAAACACAGGGAGAGCTAGCGAATCGAGATGTGCAGCAAGCAAATCCTTTGTCCAAAACTACCGACAGCACTTAAAACCCAAAAATTATCCTGGCAGCCCATTCCTTCCCCCCTCCACGTCCCTCCTTCCATTAATTCTTGGCAAAGACCTGTCCTCACTGCCTGGCAGATACAAATATTTCACGAGTGCCAAAACCGAACCAGAATCCCTGAGCACATTTGTGCACCAGACTTGTCTGCCTGCAGTGTTTGGGATTTTGCAAGGGGATCGTGGGTTTCTCTAAACCAAAGCTGCACAAGACACCAAAGAGGAAAGGAAAGTCTGCTTCGAATTACGGCAGAAGTATTGGGACCAGCATGAAGAACGATCGTCACCAAATCTGCAGGCCATGACAGCTTTTGGGGTTGCCATGAAATTATTTGTGTCCATGACATAGGGAAGCTGCTGCTATGGTTTGTGGCAATGTCCACAAGTCAGAGCTGACAAAGATTCTTCTCCATTTCTTGCAGATGAGCTACAAAGTCACCAGAAAAACTGTCTCCAAACTTTTCTGATCACGAAACCCCTATCAGTAAAAAACCTTACACACTCTAATACATCTATCTATATTTCTATTCATATTTATATCGATACTTACGTTTATATTTATTATATATTTATATCTAGATTTCCATTCATAAGTACATTTATTCTATATCTATATCTATATCTA
>NW_010188968.1:3560-47483 GCF_000695765.1 Mesitornis unicolor | reverse complement strand
CCCATCACGTGCTCGGTGTGTTGCATTGTGTTTGCGGCGGAGGGAGGGCTGGCTGTGTCAGTGATCAATGTCATGACTTCCTCCTCGGGCTGGAGCAGTATCAGAGCACAGCTGAAGGAAGCTGATTACTGCTGGTTTCAAATTGGCTGGGAACAATACACACATACACACACACGCGCACACACACACACAAACGCACACGCAGTCCGCACCCTGGCTCCCGCGTCGCCGCTCCGCGCCGGGGGGGAAGATGAGCTCAGGGGACGTCGTTTGCACTGGATGGCTCATTAAATCACCCCCCGAGAAGAAACTCAAGAGATACGTAAGTGTAGAGGCTGTGCTGATATTTTTTTTTCTGGCTAAACGGATTTCGGCATGTGCTCGGTGCCTGACTGCTCCTTTGAAATGTCTCGCCTGTTTCGGCTTCGCCGTGCACCGTAACAAAAAGATTTACAAGTCCGTGCGCTTATGGAGTATTTTAGTTTTCACCAATATTCTTGTGCCCTTTGGAATTAACCTTTGCCAGCTCGTAAGATTATAATACTTCAGTTGTTATGCAACGTATCTTAGGTTAAAAACCACATTTCGGTTTCAGTTAATGTTGCCGTAACCAACAGAATTGTTGTAACAGAATTTCAGATGTCACTTTTCCAGGGAAGGGCAAGAACCTCCTGAAAAATACTAATACTTTAAATTCTGAGGCTCTGTTTTGTTAAGATGCCCTGAGATTTCTATGACACTTGCTAAAAGCAACATCTGCAGTAGTTTTATTTACCAGTTTAATATGCCAGATGGAATAGCTAGCAGAAAGCTTTACTTCTTGCCTGTGCTAACGAGGTGCTAGAAGATACCATGCTGTAAAGTTCCCGAACGCTGAAAGGTGAAGGGGGCTGGTGAGAAGAAGCGAGCCCTGCGTGCATGGAGAGCTGCACCCGCGTTATGCGTAAAGGGGGCCCCTTGTTTCGTTCTGTATATGCCCGCCTGTTTTTCTGGGGGAAAAAAAAAAGAAAGAAAGAAAAAAAAAGGGTGTGTGTTGCAAACATAGGAAATTATCATTGCAGGGCTGCAAGGAAGGCATTCCGGGTAGAAATAAATGACCCTTAAAAAACTGCTTGGGACAGCATTAAAAATGTAAGTCCATCGTGGGCCATTTTGCATACTCATTTGTGGCGGTTCTTCATCAGGCACGTTGTTACTGCTATTAGCACTTTTGGAATCGGTAGTACTCGTTTGAGTCATGCACTTCTAACCTAACTTACCCCAGGGCACTGTGCTGCACTGGAAGGATACCACCATGTGTGTCTGTCACAGTCAAGCCGTATACATGGCTTACATCATTTGTCGTATTCACTTCTGTTTATCGGCGTTTTTTTCTGGACTGCTGATGTTAGCTTTTTCTAGTAATATGAGGAATAGCTGTCTCGTGAAGAATGTGGCAGATATCATTTGGTAGTGTGTTTTTTCTTTGTACTAAAAACTAGGCAAAAGGATAATTTCCTGGTGTTAGCATTCACGTTTAACTTACACTAAGCCAGAGTTTCTTCTTTTAGATCACAGTGTTGCATTGCAATGGCTGAATATTTGTTTTGTTCAGTTAGCATTTTCCAGTTCGAAATTAACAACTATGTTGTGTCTCAAGGGAGCGGCAAATAAAGTATAGATATCTAGTTTTTGTTATATTTTGTAACAAGTGTACTAATAGCCCTGTACAGCAGGCACTAAACAATGTACGAACCACTGATTCACCCGGCTGGTATCATTAGTAGCGCTGTCAGTGAAGCTATTTTTGATGACTCAATATTCATAAAAGGGCAAAGTAGAGAAAACAGAATGTGATAAAGCTGGGATTTGAAAGCCCCCACTAATACAGTCAAGATAATGGTCACAACAGGGGCTCTGATCAGCTCACAAGCCTAGCTGCAGTCTGCTCCGCTCACATTTTGCACTACAAGATGGAGGGAAATTGGGTCTGTGTTATTCTTCAAACATCAACCACTAGATTAGCCAGATCTCTGCAGATTAGGCGTTGTTTTCTGGTTAGGAGGATAAACTGCTCCTTTGTCCATGATAAGGCAGAAAGAAATCTGCTGCAAGTACAGCAAAGATTAATGTCCTTTCTCATATGGCTGGTTACACAGTGGATGCTACAAACCAAATAGAAATTGTCTCTTACCACTGTAAACTTTTTTTCCCCTTTCTCCACTTTTTACATAGTCTGAGCAGCGTGGTTGCTTGTGCATCTTGCACTGGGGTGGTAGATGGCTCAGGCTGAACCACAATGACTGCTTAAAAACAACACAAGCTTTAAAACAATGATTGTTTAAACTGACTTCAGTAGGTGTCAAGTGTCAACCGCTTACAGGAGAATGGTGTTGGCTCTGGTTCTGAACTGACAACATACATAAATCCCCAAGCTTTACACTACCCTTTGTGTTCAGCTGGCAAAGCCCATAGTCTGAGCTAAAGCTTCCAGGGAGCTTGGTCTGCTGCTCACAGGGACCTCTTTTACACTGGGGTGACTCGGTTGCTCTCATGGGGTTGTCTCCCAGTTTACATTTTCCTGAGTTCAGCATCCTGCCTTTGTAAGGTCTGGTGTGAGGGTCTCTTGTTTTACACGCAGATAAATTCTTAATCCTCCATCTATTACAATCACTAAGAAAATCCAAATAATTTCAGTGGAATCTGTAGTTAAAGAGACCAGACAAAATAATGAATTCAGGTTGTGAGACTGGGAACTGCAGATAGTCCCACTGAAGCCACTGAGAATATTTGCAGTTTATAAAATTAAACAAACAAATCTTTGCAGGATTGGAGCCTAAAGACCAAAGTATACCTTCATTTATGTTTGTTCTCTGATGAAAGCAATTAGGTTTTCTGTGCATAAACAAGTCGGAATTTGGCTCTAGGTAAGCAGAACGTTATTTTCAAAACTTTGAAAAGGAAAAAGCAGGTGTTAAGAGTCTCTGTTTTTCCTGTAATGTCTTACAAAGCTGATGGTCTTAGTAGCACTATTCTTAGAAGTGTCTTATCATTCCCTAACAAAGGCTGCTCTCTTACATGTGCAGGAAACGAACACGAGATTAATTACCCAAGTGTAACTTTCTGTAAAAACAGAGAACTTAATGCTAAATGCAGAGAATTCATTAGAAAGCACGGGGAGCTTCACTTCGGCAGGCAAATATTCTAATAGCAGTTTAATAGCATGCACAATGCTTTTCCCTCTGTCTGATGCCTGAACTGTGAATCCACCACGTCAGCCTATCTAAAGAGGCAGTTGTGCAAGGAGTCTCCCGGGGAGAGCATTTGGTGTGTGTTGCAGTTCTTTGTCCCTTAGGTGTGACCTGAAAGCTGTGCTGCTTTCATTTCCCCACTTGGTTCCAGCTTTTCTCACCAGTCAGGGCTGTGTGGGCCTGAGGGGTGCTGGGGAACCCCCAAAGCTCTGGGGGAGCTGGGTACGG
This sequence comes from Mesitornis unicolor, assembly GCF_000695765.1. Classification (NCBI taxonomy): domain Eukaryota; kingdom Metazoa; phylum Chordata; class Aves; order Mesitornithiformes; family Mesitornithidae; genus Mesitornis; species Mesitornis unicolor. The sequence goes on along the minus strand of NW_010188968.1, from coordinate 44,025 downwards.
GGCGGGGGCAAGACAGGAATAATCTGTGGTGGTGAAGTCCATCATGCTGTAGGCCGTAGGCATGGCTTGACATTCAGTCTCACGAGAAGTAAACCTGGCGCCACTGGAAATTTTTGGTATTGATATTAGTGGATCAGGAGTACCAGCATCTATAGGAAATCAGATGTCTTGGGAGAGTCTGCTCCAGGTTTGATGGGTTTCACAGTGCCTTATGTTACTCCTGAATACATCCAACCAGGGATTTAGATCAGGTGTTCAGAACCACAAGGGGAAAAAAGTGTTTACGCTTGTTTAAAAAAAATAAAAGTCAGGAGGACAGTGTTGTTCACATATCCCAATTCTGTAATGTCAGCCTTGAACAGCCAGCTTTTGATACTTTTCATATGGAAATATATCTGCTCACTGACTGGTTATATTTGCTTCCCCTTTATTGGAGAGGAGTGAGAATGGTTTCATGGCCTAGAAAACAAAGGAATTGCTACAGCCAGTGCAAGAAGTCACTATGAGGGGGAAAAGACATGGAAGAAAGCATGAGAATATAATAAAATACTAATGCTATTGAGAAGATACATTGTTGATGTGCTGATAAGGACAAGGAGGTGGGATTTTTAACAGGCAGCTAATTTCAACCTGTCCTTAAGTCACCATCCTCTCGTTTGTCACATGTGTGAGGAGCAGCAGCAGTAGTTGGCCAGAATGCCATGCCAGTATTTCCTTACTGTTAGTGTTAAGTTACGTGGTTTGCAACAGTAAAGTGCTATGTACAAATGCTGCTTGTGAGTCAGTGCAGCTCCGTTAGAGTCAATGCTGCACAGCTGTATCCCAGCTGAAGAGCTATTTTTGGTCTTCAGTACTATACACATTGATGAGGGAAGACCACTTGCTCAAAAAAAGGCAAGTTTCCCACTGTACTTGAGTGACTGGATGCTTCAAACATTATTGAAAATGAAAATTCCTTGTCAGCATCTCTAGAACAAGAGTCCAAAATGGACCTAGTGTTAGAAGATTTGGCCTTGAACTTTTAACCACCCTTCTTCTCAGAGTGTGTGGCCTGGGAAGACAGAGGTGTAAATTTATGTACTGGACTGCAAAAAGCTACTAATGCAGTGTCTGTTCCTGCTGTGTCTGTGCGAGGGGCAGTAAGTGCCATCCGAAGGGCACAGCAACAAGTAGCTGCAGATGGACGTCTCTGACTGTTGGAGGGTTCTGCCAGAGCTTGACCACAGCACCCCACTGGCAGGGTTTTACAAGATAAGAGAATCTAGACAACTTCTCCATTGTTAGCCGAAGTTCTGGTATTTATCAGGAGAACAAACGGGAAGTTACTGGCCACTAAGAAGAAAAAGTAAAGTAGAATTATGGAAGAGCTTGCTCAAGTAATAGGAACAAGAGTCCCACAGCACTGCTATGGGGTGGGTGGGATGCAGAAGGGCTGCCTCTCTGATCTAGCGTTGGGCTGGTGTCAGCAGTGGCTCCTGCCACTCTCACCTAAAAGAAATCCCCAAGTGCTGTGTGAGGTCAAGCACTTCTGCTGGTTTGGTTTGGGTGAAGTTTCTGAAAAATAACTGTCAAAGAGAAAGCTGAACTTAATTTTTGTCCATAAGCCTTTTTATTTCCAAATGCTTCTTACAAAGTCTCTCCTCCTGAGCTCTGCCCCTCTGAACAGAGAGTTTTGGCCGGATACTCTGCTGGAATCAACATCCTTAACTCTCCTTGAAATACCTGAGTTTATTTAACCAATTTGTGCAGGGTTTGTAACTCTAGTTTTTATAAGCCAGATGGGAACAAGAGTCCCATGTGATGGAGAAAGTTGGCAGAGCCTTTTAGCTGTTTCTAGTTGTAAGCTTTGTAGCTATGTTTTCCCCACTGTTACTTCATTTTATAATCCAGTGTATATTCGATCTGGTTTGTGTACTAAGGAAGAACTCCTCCATTGAGAGAAAATGAAGACTTTCCTATAGAATCTTCTGCACTGCAGACTGCGTGCCCCCTTCTCTGTGAAATTCTGACCAAGTTGATCTCACTGGTAAAATAACAGCAGAAACTTTAATTTAGGGAGGAGTTTCCATCTCTGGAGTTAAACATTTGTAATTAGGTAAGTGCAAATCAGACCATTTTCCACCACTTAACCTCAGTTTGGTAGGTTAAGTGTGATGTTTATTCTAGACCATTTACTTCCATTTTAACCATGTTTTGGTAGTTTAAATGCAATGTTTAATGATATAGGCTGACTTCTAAGAAAGAAATAATTTCTAAAAAACACTACTGTTCTTGGCAACCTGTGTATCAGACTGTTAAGCAGAATAATTTCCCTTGGACTATTTATTTGGGTGGAGCCGTAATAGCCCTGAAGCCCCAGTTTAATCTCTGGCTACATGTTTTCAGTTCACAGGAATGTCCAGCTATTGGTTTCTGTTCAAAACAGAAACCCACAAGTTATCAGGTCTTTGCATTCAAAAACAGACTTCAAAAAAAAAAAAAAAGCTAGTTTGAAATAGAGAAGGAAATGTTAACTTGAGTGGTGATTAAACTGGTGATGCAACCGAACGCTTGTTAAGAGGAAAAAGCACCACAAGTGGTCCTTTGGTGAACTCTTTGTTGTAGTGTGAAAACTAAAATATGGATAAACACATCGCTTCCACCAAGAATGCATTAACATGCTATGAATATGTAGGATGCCACTTTGATAGGTTTTTAGGGAAAGGAACGAGTTTACTCCTGTACTGTTACTCAGTAAGGAAACAGCCGTTATATTTTGTTTCCTTGTCCTTTTCAGTTGAGTTGGAAATGAATCAGTAATGTGATAAGACAAGGAAAAAATGCCACCTTTGAAATGAAATTTGCATGTCAAAACATTGCATCCAGCCAGATAAAATAGATTTTCTTCTCTCTCATTTAATTGTTGAATAAAATGCAATACTTGAGCTTTTTTTTTTTCTGCTTTAAAATATCATTGACTTGTTTCAGTTTGTGTTGCATCAGAAAGCAAAAAACAGCAAATATTTAGCCATTCAAAACTGAGTTTTAAAATCTGCTGCAACTTGGTATGTGTTAAAAATAAATGAAAAATACGTCCTTTCTGAGGCTAATTCATGAGTAGCTCTGTAATTGTTAGAACGAGACAACTGCTCTTTGAGATTTTGTTATGCTCTTCCCTTCCGATGCCAGAAACCCCACCTTACCCCTGCAGTCAAAACTGCTTTGTAGCCTTCCACAAAAGCCTTGAACAGCGCATTTCAGTTATTCAATATCCTTTCCCATAAAGCATTTTACAGAAAGGCAGTGAAATGTCATTACTCGTATAAATTTAAAATTACTTAAATGAGGGTGTCAATTTAAATGGAGCCTACATTGCCATGTGAAGGCTTTTGACTCATTTTCAACAATGCTTTTTAAGACAGTACTGTCTGTGAGCCCTGTTAGTGACAAATGTTATTCATCCTGTGACTCCGAGGTCTCGGGGACCGAGGGTTATGTATTTACATTTCTGTCGGACAGCATAACGGCCATAGCAGGACCCTTTCTAAATCTGCAACTGTTGCAATCTCTGCAGAGTGCATAGTTTGTGAACAATCTCTTTTTACATACCAGACTTGCAAACTGTTTGTAGAAGTTCAAGGATTTTGCAGTTGTGAAGCCATTTTTTTCGAGCTGACATGAACTGGTCATGCCAAGGAGAAGCCAGTATTTTGGAACAAGTGTGAACTATGTTTTACTTGCAGACTTTACAAACTGTGCAGTAAAGCCACTAAGTTTACAGAAGCATTGAGTTTATAAATGCTGGGAAAGCTGAATGTGTATGCCTGCTGTAAAGCTGCACTTCCAGGATCTGTTGCCGGTTCCACAGAAAAGCCACTGGCATTCAGAGGTGACTGTGTGCTGATAAAACCGTTATGAGATGAGAAGAAGCATCTGAAGAGATGCCAGCTGAGTTTACAGTAGCAATGAAGAAACAGTTTCATGAGAAGTCATACACAGCTTCATGAAGTGCTATTCCAGCTACTACATCTGTATTGTTTACTAATATTTATAGTGGAAGCTTTGCAAGCTTAAGCTTTGTTTTTTAAGAAGTTCAACATTTTGAACCCATCCTAAGAAAATGACTGAGTTCTCACTGAGGCCTTAGGTTTAAAAATAAGAAGCACTTAAGCAGCTCAGGGAATTGCTTTTTTGAGATACTTAGGCACGTTGCTCCCACTGAAACAAGATTTGCAAAATGTTTTCACTGGGTACTCCTCCGATTCCAGGGCTGCTCTTACAGGTCTGCACTGGTTAACTTCCCTGTAGAACAGTGGGATTTGGCCTGTCAGCTGAAAATGGGACTGTTACTCCAGCTTCACTTCGTGCTTTTTAAAACGTTTCTTTTTGGCAGATAACCCTGAGCGTCGTATCACCCTTGAGCTGTGGATTATAAAATACTGGTGAACTGTTGTTGAAAAGTGAGGGAAAACCACCAGATAAATCCCATCATTATTTCGGTATCCTCCCCAAACTCCCACTTTCGTCTATGCTGAGCCTGAGAAACATTCAAGCTGCAGCATCATTAAGACAAACAAACAAAAAGGTTGGGGGACAGTCAGATTGGCATAGGAAGAACGGGCTTCATGATGGGGACACTGTGCATCCCTCTGGGTTTGCAGACTGGAAACCTAATGATACTGGCTTGTAAAGGGAAAAAATAGCAGCATTTATTAAAGTGTTACTAGACTGCAATGCTTTAACAGGTTTTTTTACAAAAAATATTTTCTTTTCTTTTTGTCAAATTCTCAACTGAAAGCACTGTTGCTATGTTACTGTAATGGTGTGTAGGCTGCTAAATAAATAGAGGGAGTTTAGTCCATGCCAGAAATAGAAAGCTAGGTCAGAGGTGACATTTCGGACATGTTTAGAAAAAAGAGAATATATAATTATTTCTTTCCTTCCTATCATTCTCTTCAGTCTCATTAACCCCAGACTCCTTAGTAGGGAATTGCAACAGAATTTCTGGACATGTGAGAGTACTCAAAATTGACACCTCTGGAGTTCTGCTAAGGCTTTTGGCTTCTTTTTTAGCAAGATCAAATTTCCAAGGGAAACTGGTAAAACTGACACCTCACACAGTTGTGGGTTGAATAGCTGCTCTGAGGTATCAAAGGGAATGGGGAGCTGTCGAAAAGTCATTCTGCAAAGGTGTGCTCAAAAGGGATAATCTGTCAGAGGGAACAAGCTTTGAGAAAATGTGCTCCTGTGAAGCTAGAAACAGGAAATTTGAGTCCATTGTACTTTTTGGAGTAGTCTGGCAGGTTACCAAGGACCAGATATACAAAAACGTGCTTAGGCCTTTGTGTGAGTAGCTCTAGGTACCTGCTTGCACCTTCAGCTGCCTGAACATCTTTGTCAACCTGGCTTGTGAATGTGCATGAGTGCCTCATTTGTACAGCAGGGTCGTTTCCATCCCACCTCTGCTGCCTGCATTTGCTCCTCGTGTACGAACCCTTAGCACAACAAGCTCTTGTTTAAGCTCCAGCGGTCGGTTCAGTAAATGGTGGGAACTGCAAGCTGCCGATGTGAGAACTGGAGCCCAGTCCTCTCTCCATCCCTGTCAGTCAGAGCAGAAGCAGCCCTTATCCCAGGAACAAGCACTGCGGCCTTGTTACTTGCAGACAGTGGCTTCTGACTTTATTTCCAAAATGTTACCACAGATGCTGGATGCTCTGGGCTGTGCCGTAGCCACAAAGCTCCTCAGTCTCCTCCCAGTCCCTTTTGGGCGTTGCTGTGGGCGTGCACAGCACCCTGATGCTCCAGTCCTGCCTTGCCCTTGGCCCCACTGCTTTCGCTTCAGCGTGGGCTGCCCTGGGCCCAGAGCAGAGCAGCTGTGAGCCATCAGAACTTCCCACTTGCAGGAGGCAGGACACAGAAACACAGACCAAGCTGGCTCATGTGTGAGTTAATTTAACAGATTCGTAATTAATGTGGAAGATCTTCTCCTTAAATAGATATTTACTTATAAACGAATTGCTAATAGGACACGATACGAGGCATCCAGTTTCTTTGTGAACTAGCCCACAGCCATAACCTAAACCAGTCCAGTGTATGCAATCCCATTAGAGATTTCTTTGTGGTATTTTTCTAGTTGCACAAATAAGCTACTTTCCTACAAAGAAACAATGTAAATGTGCCCTACCCATGAGACCTTTGGACCTGAGGCATTCCAGAAAATCCCACATTTACCATAAAACTTATAGAGGAGAATTAAATTAGAGAATTAAATTAGAGAGTACAACAAGAGCCAATGATGCTAAGTACGGTTGTTCTTGTTCCTAAATCGCAGGGTTTTTTAAATTTTCTTTTTATTTCTTCATGCTTCTTGAACAGAGGGCTGGAATTTGTATGGCGTGGAGTATTTCCTGACACGATGGATGTGAATAGCTGGTTTTATAAGAAACTTTCCTATTTTTTAGCCACAGGCCAACCTCTAATGCCATAGACCTTGAGACGTGTCTGCAGAATGTCTGAGGTTCTGTGTCAGAAAATGACTGAGGAGTTTAGGATCCATCAGGGTTGTTTGTTTACTTACATTAGGAGTTTGCTGCTGCTGTGATTGGAGACACTTATTGTTTTCTAGCACAACCAGTATTCCATCTCAGACTGAAGGAGAGAGTGATAGAGGCTTTTTTTCCCCTGTGGAGTTCAAACCCTCATTTGGGCTCTGTCAAATCCTCTATCCTTGCCAGAGACTGCATTTCTCTCAGACCCTAAAGAACAATTATGATGATTTATCTGTCTTCGGAGTGAATAAGATTTTACCAGGCATTTTCTACACAGAAATCTCCAGCCAGGAGAACTGCAACCTGCAGCCTGTCCTTTCCCTGGCTTTGTTGCCCACGCTCAGCAAATTGCCCAGTTTCAACCAGCAGCAGCAGCAGCATTGCTAAATGGAAAGGAGGACAAATTATACCCTCTGCAGTTCTGTTACGTTATCCTCCTAGAGGACCTACTTGTCTTTCAATATATTTCCAGGTCCTTTGTGCTTGAAATGATCTTCTAAACTTTATAAGTAAACTTGGTTTGCTGACCGGTAAATTAAAGCTGTTTACCCATTAGATACTCCAAGTGAGCTGCAATGACATTTGCCTGTGCTCTTTGCTGGGGCCAACAGCTTGACTGTTAAAACTGAATTAAATTATGCCAAGGCAGAAGATGGCAGACGTGGCCAGCGCTCAGATATGCTATGGTTAGCTAGGTGAAGATCAAGCATCTTTACAATGCTGCTTTAAATCTAAGGACTCCCCTCATCACAGCACTTACCTTGTTGTGGATTCAGAGATGGTTTAGCGAAACGTGCCATTCAAGAATGGGTGACAAAAGTTTGGGAGGTGAAGAGCCAGAGTGAGCTTGCATGAAGTGGTAGCTACGCAGCCCTTTCCAGTGATAGAAAGGGATAGTCATAGAGATGCATCTCTGTGATATGTCTCAGGAACATTTCCGAGCAAATGATTTGCATGTAGTTCAGCAGCCTGAGCCATGTGAAGATTTCAGTGGCAGTGGCCCTGATTCTCACATGCTCAGAACTTACTGTGCGCCACAGGCAGGTTTCACTTTGACTTGTTCCTTGGGTTTACTGGATTTAGAAATGGAACTGGGATCTCTATATGAGCATATCGTTGTAGTATTTAGGTCAGAGATCGGGGCGGGGGGGGGTGTCTTTAAGAAAACAGCTCTTTTTATGTGCTATCTATGCATAGGAATAAAAGATAAACAGCAGAGGAAAGCACTCAAATAGAAGACCATGCACTATTAATGGTCATAAGGCCTAAGGTCATTTTGTTGCAGGACAGCTTCTCACTTCTGACTTGCACCTACAGTTGCTGCAGTCATGGTTCCTGCTCTGAGTGGAAACATGGTCATGCAGAATCACTCCAGATCTCGTTCATGGTGCCAGTTTAGGGCAGGATCTTCGTGGTTCCTTGCTGGGACTGACAAGAAAAGACGTATGACCCTACACAACAACAGCAGCAAGTATGGTGATGTAGCATATCTGAGTCTATACTATAAAGCAGGGAACTTTTCCCTTCCCAGATAAAATGTACCCATAAGGGACAGAAAGGCCAAGTAAATGTTGGCTTTAATAAGCTGCTGGAATTGAGCAGGCGTGCAGTCAAACTGGAAGGTTAGATCTGAAGCTTTCATTTGCATTTATCAGTTCTTGGAATACTTCTTTGTCCTCTCTGAAAAGATTTCAGATATAAAGTACTTAGACTCGTCAGAAAAATTATCCTGACATAGAAATGACACTTAATGTTTTCTAGTAATATAGGAGCTTAAGGAGAAACCAGAAGCCAAAAAAAATGCACTATCAAATTCTAACCCATTATGACCATATTCACAGGGAAAATTGAAATAATCTGAGCTGTTCCCCCTACCTATTTCTTACTACTAACAACAGTACCTTGTGACTGGTGATATCTCACCTTCATTAAACACTGAACTTGAAGATCAGAGTTGAGCTTCAGGCTTTTCTCTTTGGCTTTTGTTATCACTTGGCTGGATGCAGATGCCATCCTCGGCAACAAGGGAATGGGGAGAGAAAAGCAGAAGGATTTTGCCTCTGGGTGGAAACCTCCAGATCTGCCATTATCAGAACTCCCGATAGCTCCAGTATAACTGGGAGAGGTGGCATGTGGTATGGGAACTGCAGCATTTATCAGCTTGTAATTGGAACCCGAAGACAATGAATGGATAAGAATATGTTAAAATGCCTTGATTTCATGGTATTTTGTGTAACCTCTTTCACACAGAACCTTCCACTCAAAGAGACTACAGCCAGATAGAATTACAGTGAAAAATAAAAGCAGAGTTGCAGGGAAATTGCTAACTTCTTTTAAAAAGTCAATTGTCCCTGAAAAAAAAATCTCACTTTCTATTTGAGAGATAAAATCTATGCATGGTGCAGCCAGTCTTACTCTGCCTGGCGTAAGATTTGCATGACTCAGCCAGCAGCATGCTGAGGACTGTGATGCAAAGGCAGATGCTGGCTACTGGCTGGGGAATTCCCGTACCCTCTTTGAAATGATGATCCTGGTTGATGGGGCAACGCACAGAGTGCGAGGCAAGTGCATGTGATGTTTCTCCCCTAGATGAGGTTATTAATCTGAAGGGTGAGAGACAGTGTGAAGGCTGCTAAACACCTACTGTGGTAGCAGTCAGTCCCAGCTGGTGAGGATGGGTGATGTAATGGATCAAGCAGGAGGAGAAAGTTTTCAAATGGAACGATGTAAAATTTGAAAGGCTGCACGTAGGAATGAAGAGCTGAAGTCCTAATTCGAGTGTGCAGGCAGCTCAGCAGATGGGCTGGCAGATGAGTTGCTATGCGCCACGGTACGTGTGAGAACATGAGAGCAATGGCGAGGCTTCGTGCAGAAACGTAGTCCTGCCCTGCGGAAGGTACAGGGTAGCATCAGATCACAGAATCACAGAATCGCTCGGTTGGAAAAGACCTCTGAGATCATCATGTCCAACTGTTCCTGTCTACCCCCTAAACCATATCCTTAAGTACCTCATCTACCCGCTCTTTAAACACATCCAGGGATGGTGACTCCACCACCTCCCTGGGCAGCCTGTTCCAGCTTCTGACGACCCTCTCAGTAAAGAACTTCCTCCTTATCTCTAACCTGAACCTCCCTTGGCACAGCTTGGTGCCGTTTCCCCTTGTTCTATCCCCCATCACCTGGGAGAAGAGCCCAGCACCCACCTCTCTCCAAGCTCCCTTGAGGCAGTTGGAGGTGGTGATGAGGTCTCCCCTCAGCCTTCTCTTCTCCAGGCTAAACAAGCCCAGTTCCCTCAGCCGCTCCTCATCAGGCTTGTTCTCCAGAGCCCTCACCATCCTTGTGGTGATGCCATGGTCCTTGCCCCAGCTGGGCGCTTTGTTAGCTTGCACACCAAGCTTTCCACAGCAGTATTTCGTACTGCTGTTCTGCATTACAGCAATTTCCTCCCCCTTGCCTTGCCTCCTCTCTCCAAACAGGGCAGGAGCCATCCCCTGAAGTGTCTGTCCTTGCCAGTCCCACCAGCACCAATGTTACATCGCTGACTTCTTTTGCCCTCAGCTGCAGCTCTCGGGCTGATCTGGCACGTCTCTCATGGTGGAAAACCTCTCACTTTGGGCCATAGAACAGCCTCACTAGGATGTTTTGGGTTTATTTCCTGCACTTCCAGTTCCTCCACCAGAGAGGTCCAGTGACCAGAGAGATTTCATGTGCATCCTATTTGTCTTGACCTTCCCTAATAAATGCAGCCCTTTGGGAATCTTAGGGGAAAACTTCAGAAAATCTCTAAAAATCCATTCTTTGTTTAAGAACTGGGCAGTTTGCATCTGACTGTCTGCAGGGGATCTGTTTTGCTGCTCAATGTTTGCAAGAATTTTGGGCTCCATTTGCACATCCCCTATGCACTTATAGCTAGATCCCTATAGCTCGGAGCAGCCATTGCCACCTTACAGTCACATTGCACTGCTGCTCAGCGTAATGGTGTTAGGAACTTTGTTTCTAACAAACCTCTGTTAATCTGGAGCAATATATTTGTGTGTGAAATTTCAATCATCCATGTTTTGTAATACAGCAAAAATCTGTCTCCCTAACCAGTTTACGTGTAACGTTGAAGAAATGACTACCACTAAGTTGTTTCAAGCAGCTTTATTTCCAGTGCAATCTACAGGAAAATTACACAGGTGTATAATGATGCATGAATTCAAATCATTATAATTACACTGATAAATAGAATCTCAGATGTTTTTGGGGTGAGTGACATCTTTTTCCTTTATCTTAAACCGCTTCTAAAGCAATGTAAACTAAACTGGGAACAATACTGTTTTTTCCAGTATCAGAGTGTTCCCATGGGATGCTTATGCCAGCAGACACATGGCAGCTCAGCTATGCTAGTAAAACTGCAGATAAGCCCTTAGATTCAAGCAGCGACGGCACAAACAGTGGTAATCCCTGCTTTCCCACACACTCTCCTGTCAGATTCCTTTTATCAGCTTGCAGTCTTAAGAGTATAGTTCAGGTTGTGCATCTCCTTCACCCTTGGTATATTTACTTGAATTTTGACCAAAGAGATTCTTTTAATCTCTCCTGGTTTTGTTATGGTCCTCTGGAGCCAGCACAGCCTCCCAGCACACTGAGCTCATCCAAGGGCAGACTGTCATTTCCATCATGGGTTGTCCCACTGGAACAACAGTAATTCTGTGAACCCCCAGTGAAGGGTCTGCTTGGACACATGGTTGAGGATATTTCACTACTGAACCTTTAAAGTGTGCTTAGCAAGGAGAATGTTCTGGTCTTCCATAATTAAATTCTGTAGGTACAGCAGCCAAACAACAACAAAAAATCCAGGTCTATATTCACTGAAGTGTCTCTCGGCGTAAGGACTGTGAGTCAAAGTGGAAGGTTTTATGTTAGTAAAGGGAAAAAATAAACCTCATCAGCTGTCTTACTGTAAAGAAGCAGAAGGATGTTAAAAACTGTGTTACGCTAGCTCCCATTTTTTCTACATAAATTATTTTTTGGGTGTCATATATGATTACAGCAAAACCGTTAAATAGGAAATAGTGAAATCCACTATGATTTTTACATAACACTTTCTTTCATAACATACTTGTGCAATAGAATAGTCAGAATGCAATAATCAAACTACGTTTTTTCCATGCTTGAACATTAGCAGCCATCTGGAAAACTGCGTGCTAGCTATAATCAGTGAATTGACTGAGTGAGGAAGTCACCTTCAAGGAAACTAAAATCAGTTTTATGTGCTTGGGCAAGTTGACTTTTGCCAGGAAAAGACATAAAGAGGACAAAAAAAATACTGTTTGCCATTATTCCTCCTTGGCATCAGGAGCAGACGGGGTCCTACCGCTGCTCCCAGACCCAGTCCGCAGCCGCCTGACTTGTTCAGGGACTCTCCTCACGTAGGATTGGTGACAACAGGCCTGACGTGTTTCTGGGAAAGACACTGCAGAAGGCTTCAAAACAGCAAAGAGCAGTGCCCAAGTGCTGAGAAAAACCTTCACCTTTGGTAAGAAGATCTTGTAGGAAGCACTGACCGCTTCTGGCAAGGGTTCTGCCATTGCAGATACCCTTTCTGCTTGTAGCACTTAGAATTGTAGAGTAGCAACTTATTTGAAAAACTTGGGCTGAAACAGCTAGTTATCACTCTGCTAGCGCAGGGTGTTGCCTCTTCTCTTCCCAGTAAAAACACTGAGTGGTGGACAGGGTCTGTTCTGCGAATGGGCTACGGGCACTCTGATAGTCAGCAAATACCAGAGCCCAGAGCAGGGAGTCAGCAACAGGGCACGGGGAGGGGAAACACATCCAAAACCTGTTGACAATCCAGTTGTTAAAATAAATGTTAACTTGATGAGATTCTAAGAAAAAACCTGCTATGTCAGAAAAGGACTCTTCTAATGCTCGTCTTCTAATGTCAGAGGCATAAGTGTGATAAGGCTGGGGACATCTCAGCTGGGTGGAAAGAAGAGCTGAGCTGTCCAGATAGGTACCTGACTACATGAGACCTTGGCAGCTTTGACCCCTGTTCTTTTGAAACCCATGTCTGAGTATGTTAGATATTCGGTTTACTATTATTCTTGGATTTGCACAGCTTTTTGGTGAAAGTGTCATTAATTACTAATAGAGTTCAGTGGAATAAGAGTCCAACTGTGTATGCCTAGTGCATTTAGTGGTTTCAGTCCTTAGCTTATAATTGCTCTTCCCTGAATATGATGTTGTTCGAAAAGTTCTTAGTTTCACAATATCAAGCCATTAATTAATCAAGGAGCAAACCAGAAGCAGAGCACTGTGGAGAAGATTCTAAGGTACCAGAAGTCACTGATCGTAAACCTCTGTGGAAACGGTGCCTGCCTGTGGCTGGGGAACTTGCCTTCCAGTCACACATTCCTCTGGCTGCAAACGCAGTGCTGCCGCTTTTTCCCTGCACAAAGACGAGGCACAGCCACTGAATGAGTCACGGAGCTACACTCAGCTGTGTCTGGCACATGAGACTCTGGAGCAGGACAGAGGCAGCAGCTTTGTGGTGTGGCAATGCAAGACGCAAACACACGCAGACACGAAGAGTCTTAAAGAGTCTCAATGCTCAGTGCAGCCCAAGACTTGAAGGTCTCTTTAGAGGCCTTTGGCTTTGCTGCTTTTGACTATATCCAGCCAGCCCCACCTCTCCTGCATTCCTCCTCCTGTCTGTTTTCATGGCAAACCCTCGGCATCCATACAGGTGCTTCTCTGGCCTCCTTGGGTGGCTGTGACATGTGCTGGCTCACAGAAAAGGAGAGTAGCCACAGGTTTAGGGAATGGCAAACAAATCGAAAGATCTCTTGTTGCTGTTTCTCTCCCTTGAACTGCAGCTTCTTTAATCACACGTTGCAAAACTGATTGTGGAGCGGTGTCGTTTTGCCTGTGAGTAGGGTTGTGGTCCTGGAGCTGTAGAGGATCAGAGCTGCTTCTCTAACACAGAAGCATGGGACATCTATCAAATAACACCGTGACAAAACAGTGTTTCTAACACAGAGCTGAAGCAATTTGTGATACCAAATTAATCATAGGTATATGTCATGGTTATTGATCTAAATGTGGATTAGAAAGTATGTATAGCAACAGTCTGTTTCTAAAGGCATTGATTCTTTGCTGCAAAAGAACGAAAGTGAAAATATCCTGAAAAACAATAAAATGGAGTACTGTGGCTCTGCAAAAATACAAGTATTTCTCATTGGATGCAAGAAGTGGCGTGGGGAAGGGGCATGGGATTACGTTAGTGCTTTGTTAATCTTCAACTTCAGTTGTACCTTACGGGTCTGATTTTGCACCTGAGTTTGAAAATCTTGAGTTCCCCTTTCAGCTGTCAAGTAGGAATGAACACAGAATCAGCCACGGCGAAGGAGTCTTGGATTAAACAAATGCAAAATCATACTCCAGCTCTCTTTCAAGGCAATTGGAGTATTCTGCTTGATTTTAGTGAGAGTTGAAATAAACTATAATAGAGAGGAGACTCAGGTTACAGGAGCAAAATTAACATTCAAGGAGATGGACAAAGATGTCTTACTGCATATTTGAAATACCAGCAGGATAGACTTCTACTGGACTTATTGGAAGATGAGTGCCCAAATATCCCCAAATTCCTAGATAGGCTTAAAACTCTGCTTTCAGTTTTTTCAATGAACCATTGTGTAAATTATGTCTATTGTAACTTTAGGACAGTAGCAGTGCAATAATGTCAGTAAACACTAATTCTCCAGTTCTGTTAAGTAAGAAGAAAGTCACAGAATAAACTATGAACATATGTGATGGGTTTAAAAAAATGAATTCAAGCAATCAGTAAAACCAGAAGCCCTGTTAAGTGCCAAATTATTGTTGCAGAAGTATTCTTTTTATCTGTGGGTCATGATTTCCAAGAAACAAGTGAAAAATGTAAACACTTCCAAGCATTTGTCCCTTTGGGCACAGAGCGTATTCAACAACAACAACAACAAATACTTCATGGGTAGAAAAGAATTGTTGGCCAGGGCATTTGGAACAGAAGCCAGTAACGCCTAACTTGGGGAACAAGCACCAGGAACAAACTTGCACATGGTTTTATCACCTGAGTCTTGGAGGTTCGACACTCACCTGAGTTTTAAAATGAATTCTCCTTCAAGTTTAAAGAAACAAACTGTAAACCTTTTTCTGTCGGAGAATTCGAAGCAGGAGATGGTCGCAAACAGTAAATACTCTCAGAGGTGAAAACCGCAGAGCTGGAAATCATGCCTCTGCTAAGCTGGGTCAGATCGTGTGCTTGATTGCACTGCATGAATAAATTATTGGAAGGCACATTTCAAGCTCTTTTTTCAGATGTGAAAAGATAATCAAAATTCTTATTTTTGCAAAGCAAGGCAGAAATATGCGGAAGAGCATCATTCATTTGCTGCACTATTGGTTCAGAGGTGCCCTTTTGATTTACAGAGGTACAAAAATCCCATTGCTCCTGGGCTAGATTGTAAGATTTGTAAGATTTTATAAGATATTTAAGCATCTAATCCATTTTGGTTCCTTTGTCAGCTCTTTGATGTTGGTTTTATCCCACAATAAAAAGTTCATCAGTGTATCAAAGATAGGCTGAGAGTCCATGCTGGTAGTGTGAATGAAGATCAGCAGTACTGCCTTTTGTGGACATGAACATCAAATAATAGCACTAGGACTGTTTCATCTGAAACAAGCAGCACATTGGAATGCCATAAAAATCAGTAAGGTTGCTTTTTCTTTAAGATCTCCTGGACCCATCTGAGTAAATACTGTAACTTTTGGAGCTGCTGCTGGCAATGGTAATGCTTCACGTTTCACCTCAAGTCTTCGTCTGTCCAACTTCTGCTCTGACTGCACACAAAAATAGCTATGGCAGTGCCACTGAGCAAAACTCTTTGAGTTGTACCTACTATAGACCAAAACTACAAATTTCAGGCAGTGTTGAGTGCGAAACCAGAAAGTGGCTGAGGCCTTTCTGTCGGTTGCAATCCTTGACATTTCCCCAACAAAATACAGTTTGTTGGTCATGTTGTAAAAATCTCCCTTGCCTCCTTTGGAAGCTTTTTCACTTTTCCTCCACGTTTTACAGTCAATCCATCAGCTCTCTGGAAGGACCATCTTTCAGCATCCTTCCATAGTTTGAAACATTACATTGTATTGCTGGTCTTCATCATGCCCAGTATGTGTGGGTTTTGTGTGTATCTGATTATCCTAGTCACCTGCTGAAATCAGAAAAGGAGTTTTTTCACACACATAATCACACACAGAATCGCTCGGTTGGAAAAGACCTCCAAGATCATCACGTCCAACCGCTCCTGTCTACCCCCTAAACCATATCCCTAAGTACCTCATCTACCCGCTCTTTAAACACATCCAGGGATGGTGACTCCACCACCTCCCTGGGCAGCCTGTGCCAGCTTCTGACGACCCTCTCAGTAAAGAACTTCCTCCTTATCTCTAACCTGAACCTCCCTTGGCACAGCTTGGTGCCGTTTCCCCTTGTTCTATCCCCCATCACCTGGGAGAAGAGACCAGCACCCCCCTCTCTACAAGCTCCCTTGAGGCAGTTGGAGGTGGTGATGAGGTCTCCCCTCAGCCTTCTCTTCTCCAGGCTAAACAAGCCCAGTTCCCTCAGCCGCTCCTCATCAGGCTTGTTCTCCAGAGCCCTCCCCATCCTTGTGGCTCTTCTCTGAACACGCTCCAGAATCTCAACATCCTTCTTCTAGTGAGGGGCCCAGAACTGAACACAGCACTCGAGGTGCAGCCTCACCAGTGCCAAGTACAGGGGGATGATCACCTCCCTGGCCCTGCTGGTCACACTGTTGTTAATACAGGCCAAGATGCCGTTGGCTTTTCTGGCCACGTGGGCACAGTGCTGGCTCGTGTTAAGCCGACTGTCAACCAACACCCCCAGGTCCTTCTCCTCCAGGCAGCTTTTTCCCTTGTTTCACTAAGGTCAGGATGCCGCTCATCATCTTCCTGTGTGATACTGCTTTCTCCCTTTACAGTCTTCCCTCTAAATCAGAGTCTTCAGGAACAGAAGAGGCACTTCGCTCAGCATACTCCTGGGTAACAGTTCCCTAGTATTATTCTGCAATGGCTTCTGACATAAACATCAAGACAGCATCACCGTATGATTCTTTCTGGGCTTGGTAAACTATTGAAAAATATTTTCTACTTACTTTTCTAATCACAGAAGGATCATTAAACTTTCTCACATGTTCATGTGTATGCTTGTCTTTTACCATCTCTCTCAGCCTGTCTTTTAAACTCCTAAAAACATCGGCGCCATGTCAGTGCTCTCTGATCGGCCCACATCTGTGCTACAGCCACACGTGCTCTTTAGCTGAAAAATGTCCATAAACTTTTATTTCAGAACCCACTTGTGGCTGCTTAAGCAAAGTGTGCTTTTGTAACACAAATCTTTGCCCTGCCCAGGGGGTATTTTACCTCCCAGCTGGGTTCATGTGAATCTAGCAGTTCCATTTAACACTTCAGCAACCACATCAGCAGCACACAGCCTGGTCGGGGTACTGACTGCCGCATGCATGGCACTTTTTACACTGCGTCCTAACGAGTCACATTTACAAATTGCTTCTCTGAAAAACATGGTAAGAAAGAGTCATAAGCAAAGGAGAAGAGTAGGAGTAATTCCGCATTCAGAACTAAATTTATGTCAAGTGTGGGATGGAGTTTAAAATAAGAAAAGATAATAGTTGGGGTTCTGTTGTTTCTTTCCACCTTTTTGAGAAGTCATTTTTTTATCATACTCTTTACCTCTTTAAAAATGTAAATTCAAGTGATGGACCTTTGCTACAGTGTTTCAGGAGTTAAAATTAACCTTGAACGTTAGCAGGAGGTGTTTCTTGCTCTGCATTTATTTCTACTTTATTTTTTCATATCTGACCAGAAATGGCTGACATGCAAATGTCCCTTTGTGGTTTAAACAAATAAGCCATGAAGTCTAAAAAAGGAAAGCAGTTGCTGCTTTCTGTGTACAACCGCTGCTTTCAGATGTCTCTTTTGTATCTGCTAGTGCCTGCGACTACGGCTTCGTTTTTACTCAAAAATGCTCTGTGTTGTGGGGGTAGAAGGCATCCGGGGAAAGGAAAAAAAAACCTAGTTTGGTTTTCTCCCTGAAGGGGAACTCTTGCCATATCCCTCCCCTGGAAATCAGCAAGGACTTGGGGAATGGCACGAGGATGAACCTCGCCTCTCTCTACAAAAGGTGAAAGGTTTGTTATTCAAAATGTCAGTTAATCCGCAGGAGAAAGCTGGAGAGGTTCCAGACACAGTGCCCATCCCCGAGTGCCCCTGCCAACATCCGTGGTTGTACAGGTGTCCTTTCTACGTGCTGTTCTCTGCACTGTTGCTGTTTGCAACACCCAAACAAAGGTAACCCTTTAAAGAAAAATCTCTCTTCTCATTCAGGGCCACCTTTTTTGGGTATCAAGAATTTGGGTGCAAGAATTATCTCAATCTTCACAGAACAGAATTTCTCTCTGTGCAACTCTCTTCAAGTCTGTAGACAGCACTTTGCACTGGTGTGTTTTAATGAAAGCCGGAATAGTAACTTCATTATATTTTTCCTTTTCCTCTTTAGTGTATTAGTTTACTTTTGTCAACTTTGATTTATTTAGCTTTGATCATTTTCAGTTAAGATGAAGCACATGGCTTTAGGAAACTGTAAGCTCTCACCAAGTTAGCTTTGCTGCTCTTGTTAGACATTTTCTCTGTCCTTACGATGCTGGAAGGTTTGACGCTTCCAGACTGGTGTTTTTCTCTCGTGGTTTGTTAGTGAATCATAAAGGTCTTGCTCCACTGTATTCTGATATATTTTACTTCCTCGTGGCCCTCTAGTTTAGCAAAAATTTTTAATAGAGAATAACTAAAACAGAAACACAGCTGAAGGATCAATGACCATTCTCTTTGTTTAAAATACGTATTATCCTCTATATTCACAGTTGTTAGGCACTCTTTGCACTCTTACAGGTCTCCAGAGATTGGATCAGACATTTATATAATTAGGAGTTAAGCATTCTAAGGTTCAAATGGTTTTGTTCTTCATTTGTGATGGATCTGGTTTCTCACACTACACTTTGGCCTTTGGCTTACGTACTCATAAAGTGCTTGGTTACTGAGCTGCCTTTCTCTATAATACCATAAAAATATTAAAATACATGGTAAATTTTGACTTTTTTTAGAGAGGGAGAAAAGTTGAAGAAACCCATTGTTCTGAAGCACAAGACAATTCAGTCTTGCCTAAGCAATGTATTTTGGTTTAAAAAAAAAAAAGGTTTTGGGACACAAGGTAATCTATTTGGCTGCATTCTGGTGTCTTCTAGAAGAGACTACCCCTTCCAGTTTGAAGTTTCTAATGACCGACACAGCTGATAGTGAGCTGACCGCTGCTGCAAGCATAGGAAGACCTGAAAGTGTACAGGAGGTCTAGGGTTTGAACAAAATCTTTCCCATTACTTAAGAAAATAGTGAGAAACCATATAAAGATCGATCTGAAACGCATGGATTATGAATACACAGAAGAAGAAAGATCCATTCACAGCATTCACACAGTCCATTAGCCTCGAGTGGATTTACAAAGCGTGTCTGATGATATTCTGGTTGAGGGCTGCCTGTTATTCCAGGGAGCTGTGCAGAACCCACTCCTCAGCCAGCATCTCCCATGGAAGGGGTGAGCATCTAACAGCATCTGCACCAACGTCGTCTGGCTGAGCATCTTCTGTGTAGCTGGGAAATGTACTGCCTTGTTGTTCAGACTTAAATTCCTTTTCATAACTATAGGTAAAAAAATAAGTGTGTGATTCAGAGTTTGGCTTCAGCTGACCCATGGGTCGAGCTGCTGTTGTTTGTTGTTGTCATTTCTATAGTTACACTGGAAGCACTCTGGGCATTTAGGTATTTTGACTGCCGAAAGCCAGAAATAACTAGTTGGAATAGAAGTGGTAATAGTCTGATGGCTGTGTATGAGTCATAGCCACAGTGGCCTTTGAGACAAAAGAGAGATTGCTCTGAGTACAGCACTGGAGAAAGCCCTTCCTCTGTGCAGCCTTACGTACTCATTGCAGGTCAAATTTAAACTTCCTTACTCGGAGCACAAACAGCTCTTCTATTTATAGAGTCTGAGCTCCCATACCCCAAGATCTCTGTATCATAGAGTCATAGAATAATTTGGTTGGAAAAGACCTTTAGGATCCTTGAGTCCAACCATTAACCTAACACAGCCAAATCCACTACTAAACCACGTCTGTAAGCACGACCATCTACACGTCTTTTAAAAACCTCAAGGGATGGTGACTCAGCCACTTCCAAAGAAACACTAAGGAACCATTGCAAGGCATACAGAAGCAAACTCTGCCTCGCTCTTGCTGCTGGACCCTGGCAAAACTTCTTCCCAGGCAGCTCCTGGACAGGGAAAGGTTTATCATGCCTGCTGGTTTTGCATCACCCACTTGCAAGTCGAAATTAGTGGGCATCCAACATTGAACGTCCAAGAAGATTTCCACGCACCTCTTATGCACACACTCATGTATGGTGCTCACTTGCCTCTCTGTGGTGCAGGGCTTTTGCATTAGGAGAGGAAGTGCCCTCTCAGTCTCATACTATGCACAAGGTACATGTTCCAAATAAATACTGTGGAATAGTGTTTTTCAGAAAGGAAACCTTCACTGTCTTTGAAGTGAAAAGGTGGTTAAATAGGAGCAAGTCACTTGGTTGGAGTCAAGATTCTCACTTCATCTTGCCACGCACTGCTCAGATTTTGGGCAGTGAAAACAGCAAGGAAAACTTGGACCATAGGCCCCAAAAATGAGGTCTTAAGGATGAGGTACTTAAGGATATGGTTTAGGGGGTAGACAGGAACGGTTGGACGTGATGATCTCAGAGGTCTTTTCCAACCGAGCGATTCTGTGATTCTGTGAAAAATGCAGGCTCAATTCCTCAGTGTTTTATTTTCAATGAGGCCAAAGACTATTCCTGAGCTTGCTGTGAAGCGAGTGCCCAAGTACCTTCTGGAACTGGGATCTAAACTTGGAGGGCAAATGATTTGGTTATAAATTATTTGGCTTTTTTTGGTACCCTCAGGAAGCAGCCTGCAACTGGAGAGTTTGTCAGGTTGAATTTGGGATGTCAAACACAGCACTCACCCTTTTGGACTTCAGAGATAGGGTCTTTTCTAATTGTGCTAACCTTGCTGAAGTCTCAGGATTGAGATGCTCTAGGGTGTTTGTTTGTTCTGTTTTCAAACAGCCCTTATCTCATATCACTTTTTGTGGGATTCAGTTAGCAAAACCAGCGACTGTGAACTTCACGCTTCTGCTTACAGCTCCTGACACGATCACTGTTCTGTAGACACAGCAGATTGTGTTGAGTTTCATTGTCAATGTGAAGATACAGCACCAGGGGCTGGGGCACTACAGAGGCAGCTTCCTGCTCTGTGGGCAAGCCTGGAACTAGGTCAAACAACAAAAGCAAATCACTGTTGAAGTATTAGAAGATGCGTATCTCCAGGAATGGGGCAGGGGACTCTCACCTCTGTAGCCAACCTCCGGACCATTTTTCGCAAAGAATTCCAGGAACTTCATGAGAATGCACATAGAAATTATGGATAATCTAACATTTTTGCTGACATGAAATTTGTCTGTTAACATGAGACAGCATTTTGGTGCAGAAGCACTGCACAGTGCCATGGTGTGGGATGCCTATCGGGGTTTGTGTCAGAGGCTAAGAGCTCTGGATGGAAAAGTAAACCCTGGGATGCTTTGTGATGAGAAGCTGAAGTGCGAAGCAAGTCTGAGTAGCAGGCTCTCTCTTCTGGGTCTTTGCTTTTCTGGTATAGTAGAGAAACAGCCTAAGTCTACAGGGAGCTGAGCTGCAGTGTTTTGCATCTTTTTTATGGTGGTGTTTATTTTGGGAATTTGTTGTTGATTTTGGTATGGTAAGACTGCTCTCACACCTACCCACGGAATTATGTTACGCCTAGATAGACACCTCCATCGCTGGCCTACTTTACACTTGCTCACCAAAGTGTGAACAATTACATAAATACCACGACCCAGTCTTTTTTACAATAAAGTGATATCAGGCATATTTGTTCTTAAATAAAATCCTAGATGTGTTTGAACTGTGGCTGTAGTTACCAGTTCTGCTAACAGTGAGAGCAGGGGGGGAAATGCCCACAAATGAGAAACTCAAAAGGATCTGTCAATGTGCATTGTGCTCATGGTCCTTGTGAAGGTGCATGGCGGCTTCTTACTGTACAGCGAGAAAAATGATTGGGTCGAATTACTGGAATTGAGGTGTGGTGAGGAAGAGGAATTACTCAGCCCCCAAATACCTTTTAAACTGGGGGTGAAAAGGTGCCCCGTGCCGTGATGGTCCGTCACTGCAATTTTGACAAGTGTGGTTGAGGGCAGAAGAAGAGCATTGCATGCAACGCCACTGGTCACAGGCTACAGCTTCTTTTCACTCTGGGAGTATTGGTAGTCCCCTCACGATACTTCCCCAAATTAGGCCAGTCATCTTGAGGAGCTTTTCCTGTATAAAACATTACTTTTCATAGAGCAGTGATATCACTGTATTTTTACAGTAATTTCAATGAGAAGGTAGAAATCTTTGAATTAAAATGTAATTTCTTAATCTAATCTTTTTCCACAGGTACTTTTACATTTATTTCCTTGAAATACGCCTTCATTAGTTGCTGTGTAACGATTTAGCACTAAATGGAGTTTTTAGAATAAACGTGGCACTTGTTTTTGCTAACAGGGATGCTCTATATCTGTCCCTAAATACCTAGGCATTTGTGTATCTTAATGTACAATTATTCTTGTTCTTTATGTTACCATTTTAATACTACAGAGGTGCCATTGTGCAAAGCTTTCTTTCCCCTGCAGGGACTGTTTGATGTGATTTGAAACAAACTCCATTTGAATGGAGTTGGAATTCACTAAAAATGTGCAAAAGCATTTAAAAACTCTTTGAAAGGATTTTAAAATAATTAATTATGTGAAATTACCTACAAACAAGCTAGGCATTTTTTTCTGTTTTAAATTTTTCACCCTGTTTTTCTTGCAGTCGTTTGGGGTTTTTTTGTAAAAATATATTCAAATAAAGAATTCCACTTTCTTTGACACTACCTACTTAGAAAGCAGTAAGTGAAATACACGTAGGAGTCAGAACTTCGATGCAAACTGATAAGCTGCACAGTCCAGTGCCACTTCCTTCAGCTATTTAAGAGATCTGCTGTGTGCTGAAGCTCAAGGGTGTGATGTTACCCTTCTAACCGTATTATACAGTTATATTTAAAATCACATATGCTGATCTATATCAACAGCACACCTGAATTCCCTTGAAGCTGAAAACCTGTGAATGGTGTCTGTGCGTACCAAAGTATGAACCTGTGTGGTAGTGCTTATTTGCACCAGAAATGTGACTTGGCTTTGGGACAGCTCTGCTTTTGCTGGTCAGGAAGAGACAACTCTTTTATTTCTTACCTGCTGTGAAACTCTCTCATGATCAGAAAAGGCACAGATACAACCACCAGCTGCAGAGGTGGGGAGAGCTGTTGTCCCAGTGCTGTCCAAGCAGTGCCATGCAGGCAGGACTGGCTCTGGCAGCAAATACCTGCAGAGACGCCCAGGGAGGCTCAGTTTGTAGCTGAGCTGGCCTGAGTATTCCCAGGGCCGAGGCGTCCCCAGCTTGCGCTGCTTGGAGTTCGTTGGCCAGAAAAGTACAAAATCACCTTGTTTACCCAAGGATCCTGCCCACCAGGTCATATATGTTCAGTTGTTCAAAGGAATATCAGTAAAAAGCCAAGATCATTCCTACTCAAAATTTTAAAAAAGGAGAGTCAGAAGCAGCCAGTCTGCGGGTGAGTCACACAGGAAAACACTAGCACGCATGACTTGTACATAGTGATTTTTGCCTGCTGATGAGTAAAATACAAGAAACAACTAAAAGCTTACTTTGAAAAACCTTTGTTTGAAGTACATATTTCCTTAGTTCTTTAGGAGCGCCTAACAGATCTGCCACGTGACAAGAGACCATCTAGGTTAGGTCCTACCTTGCCTTCTCCAGCAGTGGCGCCGTGTGTCAGAGGGACAGTAATAACAGCTCGAGTGCTGGACACCTACCTGAAAGCTTTATCCAGAGCTTGAGATGGAGCTGGGTTTTACTTCCCTGGGAGCAACTGGAGCTTTTGCGAGTGCCATTACAAATTCTAGTGCACTAATTAGAACTGTAAACTCCTTGGATCAAAACCTGTCTTTTTGGGGTTTAATGTTTTTGTCTAGTGCAACAAGATCACGGGTGAAGGCCACTAAGGAGTATTGTAATACCATGTCTGTATCTAGCCCTCTCTTGGGTTCCCAGGGGTGCACAGGTTTGTCAGACTGTAGGTATTAGCTTCTTCCATGGTAAGGAAGTGTCCTTCTCCAGGTGTCCCCACACCCCAGCCAGTGCTGGAACCATCAGCCTAGCAAAGACGATGAGGCTGCTCCTCCTCTTCAGCCACACAGTTGTGCTGAAAACATCTGACCTGGCAATGTCACTTTTAAAGGCTGCTAAAAGTCAGTTAAAGTTGTAGTGAAAAAGATGCACAAGACTGTTTAAGATGCAGTGAAAGCAGAGCAGTCCTCCCTCACCTCAGCCTCGGCGTCTGCCCAGTGTCACTGACTCTGCTGGCTGCGTTCGGAGGCAGAGGAAAGCTGGAGGAGGAGGAGAGGGAAGCTTGCACAACTATTACTTGCTCTCATCATCCCAAAGGAGCAATTTTCAGACCATTACCTACTTTCCCACACATGCAGACACATACTCCACTGATCTGGAGAGGATTTATACGTTAGCATCTGAGGAATAACTATCAATATACAGACACCATTTGCTTTAATGGTTGTTAGTGGTTCTCAAGTAATGGCTAATGCTGAAACTCAGAAGCAGCCCAGGCCCAGTTGTCCTACTGGAGAAAATGTACGGTGCTATCAGCTTATTTTTCTCTAAGGCACATGTGGTGTCTTTGGGATCTTTTCAATCTTAAGCTTAGTCACAGAGCAGAGGCTTTCTCCATTCCTGAGCCAGCCCGACAGACACAGCTATCTAGCAAGCCAGACTAGCCCTCTCCAGCACAATCGCAGGAAGTTATTCCAAGCCTCAGACAAATCCCATTTCTATCTCTGGAAGAGTAAAAGGTCAAAAAACAACAGGCTGTAGCTCTGCCAGCAATAGCAGCCGTAGCTGTTGCAGCACCACGCAGGGCTGAGCGGAGAGGAGCGGGAGCCCAGCAGCTGCGTCCCACCATGGCTCTGCCCTTCTGGCAGGCCTGGTGGCTCCTGCCCACAAGTCCCCAGGGGGAGGCAGAGGTGCGTGGGGCTCCTAATGGCTTCACAGGCTGCATTAACCTACAAGCAACCCCAGGAGAGGGAAGAAGGAAAGCGTAACTACCAGGTTACCAAAGCAGACTTTCTCTGCGAGTCAGCGGAGCCCTCTGATCCTGCCTCCCTTATTACTGTTGGCCTCCAGCCACATCCCCATCCTCTCCCAGCAATAGGCAGCTTAATTAGCACAGGTCCTGATTAGCTCTTGCCCTCTGCTTGCAGTGTACCAGCAAAACAGGAGGTTTCTGAGCCTCTCTGCAATTCTTTAGCAGCAGCCAGGTGCTCCAGAGCCGGCTCTCCAAGCTGGCCTGGCCTGGCCATGCCTGTTACGCAGTGCTTTGGACACTGTGTTGTTGCAGTGGTTGCTTCTGTAATCAAAGAAGGGAGGTGAGGCATAGTCTTTCATAATTTCTCACTGTCCTTATATGATTTCAGTAGTGGCCTCTTCCCTCCTGTTGCTTCGCAGGCTTTTCTGCTTGGCGTTAGCAAAGAAGATACCTCATAACAATGCGTACAGTGGCCAGCCCATGGCCTGATGATTCAGAGTGTGATGGGGCTACTCCACCCATAGTAAAAACTTGGGTGTGATTTTGAGAAACCGTTGCCTGAGGGGCTGGGAGGACTGCAGGGCCGGCCTTGCCTCCCTCATTCGGGCAGGGGTTTGCTATCAGTGCTCTGCGGGTTGTGAAGGTGTGACCTGCTGGGGACAGAGCTGCTCCTCACTGAGGTTCTTCCCACTGAGCTGAAGAGCCCAGTCCTTTGTCTGCATGATCCCTGCAGTTTGTTTTTTATTTGTCCTTTTTCCGTCAGCTTTCCTGCTCCTCCCATTCTTGTCCTTCCAATTTTCTTGCCCATTTGGGGCTCTCCCACTCTCCCTTTGTAGCTCTCACTTTAACTCTCCCTTGGAAAACACTTCTTATTGCCCTACTCTTGCTTTACTTCTAGGACATAAACACTTTTGAAATGACCCCTGTTTAAACACAGCTTTCATCCCTTGTCCCATTGCTACCTGCAAGCATCAACAGACCTGTGAAACCCAAATGCTGTTGCAGTGGTGGCAAAGGCCTGCATTGGTGCCCATACAGCTGTGAGCTGTGCTGTCCTCACTGCTGTGGCAGTGTCCCTTGTTTACATCCAGGTACCTTGCTTAGCCTGGAAATGTGTTTTAGTCACTTGCTGAAAAACCTCACAGCTCTACTCCCCACCAGTGCCAGACAGCTCACTCTCCTGCAGGATACTGTACTCTTTCTGAAAAGGGCTGAACTGATCCACACAGCTCCTGAACACCACATTGCAACTGAGGGCAGCGACAGGGAAAGTCTTATTTGTTATTCTCTAATAGACTGAACAGCGTGGGTTCAGCCCAGAGCCAAGAATGTTTTATAGGGCTGCTTTGTTGTAAATTTGTCTGTCTCCACACCCTCCCTAAGACAAATGCTCTGAGCAGTGGTTCCTTTGCCAGTGCAAAGGCGCTGACTGTCAAGGATCTGCACTCTCTGAAGCAAGCTGGAAGCAAATTGTTGGGAACAAAGCTTCAGTTATTTAACCCTTCTGTGGCTGGGGCGTTGCTGGTGAGAGGGGAAGGAGAATTTGTCATTGACTGGGCAGGGAGTGCAGTGCCCTCCACGCAGGCAGGAGAGCACTGTGGATTACTTTGTGGTTTGAGCAGATCTCGGTGTGTAAAACTGTCTTGGCATTTCTGCTGTTAGTGTCTCTGTCTTCATGGATCTCTCCCGTGGGATTCGAAGTAATAAAACCTACTTAAAAACCGAAACCGAGGTTATACAGTTTCAAAAATCAGCAGAGGAACTCCAAGTCAGCCTGAATTTCACTTCAGCTCCTGTTTTGCAGTTCAAGTTGACAGCATCATGCTAGCATTAGCCTCAGCCATGCTTAGATTCGCTTCCTTCTGAAGCATATGCAAGCTCTGCAGACTATGCAGAGGGCCGTACACTTTCAGTTTTGAAGTTTTATAAAATTTGGGCTGTGTGAGGTATGATTTTAAGACCAATTGACAAACTCTTCCCATCAGAGGAAAGCAAAATACAGACTTCGTGGTCATTACCGAGCTCAAGAGGGGGTCCTTCGCTCTGACACAGCATGTGGCCTTGCCAGTTGTTTGGGACTGCATCGTCCTGGGGAGCCCTGCAGCCTCACCAGAGCTAGAGCCAGATGTGCTTCAGGTGCCCCCCCCACTTCAGGACACACGGAGAGCAAATGTACAGATATTTACACCAGGGCAGAAGGAGTGTAGGTGACCATTGCACAAAGCTGGTGGCGCTGGCACGACCGGCTATGAAGGACTGTCCAAGACGCAGGGGGCTGCAAAGGCATCGCCACTCACAGCCCCTTGGGTGAGGCAGGGTAGCAGGGAGGAAAGGGGTTGGCCAAGGAGCTGGTGGAGCTCTTCGTATTCCCCACTTCCATGCAGCTTTGACACAGGAGAGAGCAGCCGGGTACAGGTGTGACAGGCCCTGTCAGCCTCATGCTTGTGGGACACAGAGCCTGAGCGCGAAGCATCACTCATTTCCGTAGCTGCAGACACCAGAAGGGTGTGGGGAGGTACCTGCCCCTGCAGCAGCATCCCGTTTACCTCAGGGGAGCACTGATGCAATGTGTTCCTCCAATGCCAGTGCATTCAGCACCAGCAGCAGAGGCAGTGGGACACCCCACAGAGGACCAGTCCAGTCCAACACCTCCTCCTGCCCAGTCGTTTCCCTCGCTGCCTCCAGGGAGCCCTGGTGCTCCCGCCCTGCCCAGGCTGTGCAGCAGGGAGGCAGCAGGCAGCACACACAGAAAATGATGCAGTCACACACTGCATCCACATCCTTACTGCTCCTTGGCAACCTCATTTTCTGGGTGTCGCTCAGTGAAGAAAAACCACAAGAAAAAAGAGGATAGGGAAGGGAGGAGAAGAGATAGAGAAGAAGTTGCAGAAAAGCAGAAATAAATGCTGTAATTTTGAAAATAACTGTGGAAAAACCCAGCTGGCTCATTATCCTCACTTTTGTAACAGTAACATTGATCCTGTTTCACCATCCCACAAGCACACACTCTTCTGATAGTTCTACGGTTTAAAAAAAGATTTAAGATCCGGATAAGCTGCACAACACCGCTGCCTTCAACTGCCTTCACCAATTTACATTTACTAAGAATCTGGCTTTTGGTGTTTCATAGATTAGTGTGCTGACAGGTTGAAAAATGATAGAAAGGGAGCTATTACCCTTCTCCCACATTGCTCATATTTAAGATATTGCTGAGCACATTAATTGCACGTTGTTCCCAATAGATCACGCTGAACTTTCATTTCTGAAATCTGTTTTCACTCCCAAACTGTTCCACTATTTGTGGAGTTTGGCAGAGAGTTTTACTCCTGCTGTACTCGCAAAAAATCTGCATTACAAAATACTGACAACTGGCCGAACGTAACCCCAAAGAGAAGGCACCTGCTCAGGAAAGCCGGCCCATCGTTTTGCAAGCTGCAGATTCACAGAATCGGCTCACGTTTTGGCCGTGCCTGAGGAGCTGACTGTGTGTGAGGGCAGGCTTGCCAGCTCCCTCCAGCCTGGGCTGCTCTGGGGCAAGCCACACAGCTAGAATCACAGAATCACAGAATCACAGAGTCGCTCGGTTGGAAAAGCCCTCTGAGATCATCATGTCCAACCGTTCCTGTCTACCCCCTAAACCATATCCTTAACTACCTCACCTACCCGCTCTTTAAATACATCCAGGGATGGTGACTCCACCACCTCCCTGGGCAGCCTGTTCCAGCTTCTGATGACCCTCTCAGTAAAGAACTTCCTCCTTATCTCTAACCTGAACCTCCCTTGGCACAGCTTGGTGCCGTTTCCCCTTGTTCTATCCCCCATCACCTGGGAGAAGAGACCAGCACCCACCTCTCTACAAGCTCCCTTGAGGCAGTTGTAGGTGGTGATGAGGTCTCCCCTCAGCCTTCTCTTCTCCAGGCTAAACAAGCCCAGTTCCCTCAGCCGCTCCTCATCAGGCTTGTTCTCCAGACCCCTCACCATAGAGTCTGTCATGACGCTGATATCAGTGTCATCCTGCGAGCAGTGAACAGCTCTGGATGTAAAATCTGTTGGGCTCTGCAGGAATGAGTGCTTTTTTCTCTCTTTGTCTCCCTCATCTGGGGAGCTCCCATTGCCCTCCCAGGGTTTCACGTGTGCGGGACCTGGCCCTTCACTGCACAGGGAGGGCCGCGAGCAGCTAGCAAGGAGGATGCCCCCACTCCTGCCCTTCCCTTTCCCTGTGGCTTCAGTGGGGAAGTTCAGACACTCAGGCTGGCACAGAGTCGGGGTGCAAAATGGCACGGCAGGCAGGGCAGTGCAGTGCATCGCATCTTGTCACTTGAGTGCCGCATTGAATTTGGGCTTTCTACACCACAGAGACAGCAGGACGCTACCCAGTACCAGGTTAGGCACATTCCTGTGATCTGCTGCCCGCAGGCCCACAGAGAGGAGGCTGGTTTGGGGCGTCCTGAACTTGTTGCCTGGGTTGTGCTCTGCTGTGGCCACCTGAAACCCAAGCTGTCCAGGCAAAGCTGGTGTTTGGCAGGTCCCGGGGGTTTCCTAGGAAATAAATCATGGTACGTAGTTGTTTTTAATGCTGCTGTGATCAGCGTGGAAGCCTGTAAATAGTAAGGGATAACAAAATTCAGAGTGTTAAGGATAAAGCGTGCAATGTGCCAAATGTAATTGTTTTCCTTTTGCAGCCCATTTTATTCAGATGTTAAGGAAATGATTTAATATTTCTGAACATGTTGTGATTTCATCGTTCGATTCAGCAAGGGAAGTTGGAGAAGTCATGCAAATTAAGATAAACATGAAATATGCTGTTAGTACTTTATTTGTCGTGCTGGTTTTTCTATAGCAGCGCTATGCAGGGTATGCCAGCCCAGGGCACATAGATGGCTTCACATTGAGAAAGAAGTTGCAGCAGTGGCAGTGGACTGAAAAAACTTAACCTATATGGGACTTGCAATTTGAAGGACCAGTCTCGGGAGGTGAAAAGAGAAAGGACTGAGGATGAGCTCAGGACCCGGGCGTGCAGTCCTGAGCCTGTGGCAGAGGTCTGCACCCTGGTGCTCATTCCCAGCTCCGCCAGGGTGTTGCACTTCACGGGCTGGTGTGAAGTAGGCAGAGCGTGAAACAATACAGTGAGAAAAACAGCGCAGGTCTGCAGAATTTCACAGGCAGTGCTGCCTTCCCACAGCAGAGCAGAGCAATGTGCACTTATCTCCAAAGCATGGGAAGTTTACACGATGAATGTTTGGATACTGGAGCTGACTTTAACCAGCTGACTTTGTGAAACGCACCTGAAGTGTGAAGGAAAGCGGAGCTCACGGGGTGTTATTTCTTCAGACCCTTAGCCATGAAAGCCCTGTTTTCTCAGATGAGACACACTGCGCAATGGGAACAAAAAAAAATTCTGACAAGTCAGAGAGAATTCTTAAACAAGCAAAAGAAAACCTGGCATAGGGAGCATTGTTTATATTTCTCTTAACATTTATGTATTTTAGATTAAAAATGACAGGCAGTGGGTGCTGTATATTACGAGCCGTATGAGCGATGACCGCTTTTCCACAAACTAAGGAGATTGAAAAAATAATTCTGAAAATGTTTAAAAATCAGCTCAGCCTCCTGTGGAATGTAAGGCAGCGATCAATGTAAGACAGCTTTTAAAGAAGAGGAAAACCCAGTTCTGGAAATGTAACACGGCCTAGCAGAATACTTGAGTGTAGAGGAGTTTCTTGAGCAACAAGGGCATATTGCAATGTGGGGTACTGTGAACAATCCAGGCTTTGAGAAAGGCACTGTGTCCAAGGACAGTTGGGGAATGAGAAACTAAGTATCAAAGGAAGGTTGGGATCGAGGAAATAGGTAACAAAGAGACAGTGAGAAAGAAAACTAAAGCAAAGATACAGAGAAACCACAAGGCTTGCAAAAACCAAAGCGTGCTGTTAGCAATATAACCAACCAATCATCATAAGAGGCGTAATGCGAATAGTTGAACCAATAAAGGAGTAACGCGAATAGTTGAACCAATAATATTATGCTGCATGTATTCCTCTGTAGTATATAAATATGCCTGTGTTTCACAATAAAGTAGAAGCATTCACCATACTCCTATGGAGACTGTGTTTGTATTCTGGAGCTCCCCTAACCCTTCACTTGAGGGTAAAACAATGCGATTTAGTTGATGAGAAGACAGCTGAAAACAGCAAAACCGCAATCAGAATACATTTTAAAATTCCTTAGAGTAGCTGGTTTTCTAATATTTTACTTTGAAATTACTAAATGGGTGTAAAAGCAGCTACTGAGCACTTCCAGCCTCCTTCAGTGCTGTTGAGGCTCAGCTCAGCCCTCTCTAGAGCTAGCACGGGCCACCTAACGTACCCATCAGTAGTATGCACACATGCATACAGGCCAGAGTAACAGACTTCATCCAACGCGTTTCACCGTGTGTTTTGGGTTGTCTTACCCACGCTCTTCGTGTACTCTTTAATGCAGTTATGATATTTACTAAATAAGTCTGACAAATAACTCTTAGTTTATCACCTGGTTTGTTTTCTGCAAATACTCAGTGGTGGAATGTGGCCGGTGATGACTGGCTTTGGCTGAGCCTCTGAATCATTTCCAGTTTGAGACTGGAGAGACGTAATTTCTTGAATTGCATTTCTGTGACAAATAAGGACCTTTCCAAATTCCAGCTTGTTTCATCACAATTCATTTGTTTGCTGGTTGTATTCTGACGGCTCTCGCAACACGCCGGACGCTCCTGGCTCCCACAGCCGATCTGGCAGCCTGCCTGTGGCACCCAGCCTTGCCGGGTGCACTCCCACTGAAGCCAAAATCCCCCACTGGCTCTGCCCCGTGTTGCTGTGAGAGCCTGTCAGTGTTTGTGCTGCATGCTGCCAGCCCTGTTTGGGCATGGCCAGGTTAACAGCTACGGGCACGGCCTGCCTTCCCCCAGAACAGGGTCCTCTGCCATGTCTGAGGCCACCAGTCGATGTTTTCCTTCTGACTGGGGAAAATTCAGTGTTGAGGGCAGTCTGTGTGTAACCCACAAAACCAGGCTAGACCCATTGAAGGGAGAGTTCATCTTCTGATGTGGTTGAAGAAATGCTCCTCATCAGTCCAGATTTTCTTTATTCAGAGAATTCCTTCATATCATGTTTCCATTTTGGGGAATCTCTGCATTTCTCAGAGCTTCCTGTTAAGAGGACCTGCACCCCCTCAGAGCAAATGGGAGCTTTGTCATTTGCATCAGTGGAGTTGAAATGTCACCGCAAAGACCGGGAGGTTCCCGTGGGACTGATTTCAAGCGAATATGGAGATCTCAGCAGAGATCTTCAGAGTCTGTATAGCTAGGAGCATGCAGCGAAATCACTGCCCCCCTCCACATGCCTAAATCCAGAGCTCATACGGATACTAGATAGTTGCTGTTATGATATTGGACCTATTTCTGGTTTTCTTTCTATCTTTGTGCATATGTCCAGAACGGTTGGTTCCGATTTTCAACAAATGTGACCTGCTGCCTACGACAAGTCCTCCCACACATGTGCGCCTCCTCCCTGTTTTTCTGCTTGCCTCCTGCACACTTCCTTTCTCCAAGCAATTTTAGGAGTGAAATGAAGTGCAAAGGTCAAAGCCTTTGCAGCGTGTAGCCATGAATTCAACAAAGATGTAAAGAAAAACCAGTCCAGGTTTGGCCCAAAGTGGAGGTGCAGGACACGTCTTTTCACTCCTGCGTGCACCAGGCAAGATCAGCAGAGCTGCTGAGCCAAGCTCTGAACGTGGGTTCATTTCCCTGCACTGAAGCAGATTGTTATGATCAGGCAAAAGTGTTACAGCGTAAACACTCACGGCTCCTATTCTGATCCTGCTGGCTACTCTGGTTTTCCTCATTATGGCCCACAGCGTGTTGCTGAAGGGTTGAGATTAAAAAAATAAGAAAGCGTGGTGGTGTGGTCCCCTACTAAAAGAGTCACTTTGCCCAATTTCCTGTTTATGTTCCTTCTCTTTGGAGCCGTCCCATCATGTGAGCACAGACAGTTATAGATAGGCTGCGTGACTGTTGCAGACCTCACACCACATGTTCGGTTGACAAGGTGAAACAGCAGAATTTGTTCTGTTTGTGTAAAGAATACTGAGAAAACTGCCAGTTCCACGTAAAACAGACGGAGAGGGACTCCCGATAGCTCGAGGCAGGGCGCGATCTCCAGGCAGTTCTTTCTGGTCTTTAACTGCTTTGCACATCTGTATTTACATCCTGCTTGCGAGTTACAAGAAGGGGGATTAGCCCCAACTCTTACTTCTTTCCTGAGCAAAGCAGGTTTGGAGCCCTTCCATAAAAGCTATTAGTTTAGCGAATTTGTTCAAAATTTGTCCAGACTTCAGTCCCTTTGGTATATACATTTTCCTTCACTTGCTTCCAAAGATGACTGAAAACTCCTGTGACTTAGCTAGCTTCAGCCATCCAGCAGATGATTACACCCAGCGTTTGTGTTTCAGAACCGTTGTTCCTTAAACAACCTGTGAGCAACCTCATTTTCATTAAGACCTCGAGGATCCGTGCAGAGCCCTTTAAAAATCCTTTAAGATTATGCCACACTTTTGGATTAAAGCCATTCTAGGAAATCAACATTTACCTCTCTTCAAGATTATATTTTATTACTATGTTGTCATTAAGGAATTTATTGTGAACGAGTCAGAGAGATCTTAAGGGTTTCCAGGCCGTTCTACACAAGCAGTTTTCATGTAACAGTAGGAACCCCTATTGTGTGGCATGAGGCTTCAGTGGCACTTTTCCCACTAACAGAAAACAAAGTTATGTTGTTAAATCCAGGAAGACCTGCGTCACTGTGTTAGTTTCTCTTTTCTCCCAGTTCTCAACTCATTTCTGTAAAAAAGTCCAGTCAGAATTTTATTACCTAACTGACCAGAGGAGAGGCACTAAGCCAGACCAGCAGTTTTCTGTCCATCAACCTCTGCCACCTTAAACAGGTAGATAAGGATTTCAGATGGAAAAGTTGCACCATAGATTAGTTGAAACCAAGTGCACAGATGTGAGTGCATACCTGTGGGTGTAGGGATAAGCATCCTGATCACCAGGAATGCAGCATAACTTCAGAGGCAGGTGTATCTCTATGGCAGGTGAACGAATCACAACATATGTAAGGAGCATGTACCAGTTGTCAAGTGCTTTAGGATTTAAATGTGAAAAAAAAGCACTCCAGAAATTTAAGCTGCGTTCAGGATGATAATAATAATGTCATTTTAGATACTAGACATAAACATGCTGTGAGGGAATATGGAACTAAAACTCTTGGCTAGCTGGTGAGGCTGTAAACATCCTCATGTAAAGAGTCCTGCCTGTAAGTCTTCACTGTCAGGGAACTTAAATGCCTGCAAAAATGTAGCAGCAGTCAGAAGGTGTCATTTGGAGGGCAGCTTAAAGGAATTAATGTTTCACTGTGCCTGCCCTAAGGAAGGGAAAAATGTGCCAGAGCAGAGAAGGGCTCTGGGTGGGAGGAGATCCTTGAATGGCTTTAATCACTCCAGTGCCATCTTCTGCTACTGGGACCTCTACTCTGAGCTGCGACCAACTTTACATCTCCATTAAAAATGAAGGGAACAGACGAAACGGAGCAGAGAGGAGAGGATGAGGATGCTCACGATGTGAGTCAGTGTCCACTCCTGGCTGACCCAGCAGTTTGATACCCGCAGCACAGCATCACAGCTGCTCGAGCTGCAGCATGCAAGGGACCCAGGCAGGATGGGTCAAAATCAGCTTCCCCCCACTGCAGGCTTTTGCTCATCCATCACAGATTCATCTTGATGTGAGCCAGTGGCCCAGTGGAAGCGCTGGGAGCCCAGGCAGAGGGTGGCCAGCCCGTACTCAAGGCTGCACTAGGAGCATTGTGACTGCCTGGGCTCTGCCCCACCTGGAGGCTTCCCAAGCTTGCGTGGACCTCACACCACAGCTGCATTTCTTTTCCTTAGCTTGACTTTTCATCAGCTCTCCAGATCCCTTTGGGTGCTGCCTTATAATGATGCCTCACGAAAATTTCAGTTGCTTCCTGAAAGCATGTGAGACCGTCTTTACTGTCTTGTTAGTCCCAATGAAACACGGCCAAGCGCAGTGGGGGAGTCAGTTTATTTATTTATTAATACCAACTGTGCCTTTTTACTGGTGCCCTGCAGATGCTGTAGAGATTGCTGGCTGGCCCTGCTCCCTTAGTGCTTCTGACAAACCCCACTTGGCCACACGCCTCTCCCTGGGAGGTGCAGCCCTCCAGGGCACAGCTGGGTTTCTGCCCTGTGGTGGTAGTTAGCTGTAATTTCGTAATGACTGATCCTTATGCTTTCTATAAAGGAGCTTAAAGGGCCTGCACATATTTGCAGGGCAGCTGTTAACAAGAAAAGCTGCAAGCTTTCAGCACCACTGCTGTCAAAATAGGAGGAATAATAGAGAAGTCATGCCCTGGGCTGACAGCAGGGAGTGTAGCTTATTTACTTCATGCCTGTGTCAGGGTTTCACTGTTAAATGACTCAACCGAAATAGGATTGCCATCCTGCCATCCCTTCTTCTGTATTTTGTGGCAGTGGATTTCGCAGGTAAGGCTTTCTTGCCCCCCAGGCATTTCTATAGCCATGGGACACTAGGAAGCAGTGAGCCCTGTGAAGCGTTCACAGAGACAGTCCAGTCCTGCCTGCACGGCATGCCCCAGGACAGGGCGCACAGGCAGCACTGCGAAGCCATCTGACACATTTCAACCCCCTGGGTGACACGGAGCCACGGCATTTTTCTGGTGTGGAAGGTTTGTTGTAGCTGGGGATCAAAGCCAGTGAGTTCTTCCACGTAGCAAGATCTTGTGGGATGAGATGACCCATCAGCATCTTCCCCTGCAAAGCTCAGGGACCCATCCGGGCAGCATAACCACAGCAGCACCATTTCTTTTCTGTGGAAGAGCCCTTGGAGACCCACCTGCCAGGAGCCATGGGGAAAGTGAGGAGAGGACAGCAGCACTGCTTCCCTTCAGCCAGCAGCATCTTGTCAAGCAGTTCCTACTTGAATGAGGAGCAAGGGGACGCTGTGTCACCTTGCCGGTGTCTTTGGAGGAAATCTCTAATCAAAATGGTTGTGGGAAGCACAGTTCTCGTTTCTTGACTGCTCTCACTGAAGGGCAGTGATGTGAGTGAAATGACATTTCTTCAGCCAAGCGTCTGCCTCCTTCCTCCCTCCCCAAAATGCAGTGATGTTATTATTAGTTTTACTTTCAGAACTTGCTTTCTCATCTTCCACAAGGTTTCTTAAAAACTTAGAACTCCCAAGTTTTTGGGTCACTAAGACTTTGACTCTTCATGCCCAAATGAACCCGTTAGCTTTACAAAGGATCTGCATGTTTAGTAAATAGCAATGACTCATTCTCTTGCAGATGTTTGTATATGTAAAGCACCGTAAATATTATGGATTAGGATGTAGACCAGGCACTGGGACTGTGTGTAGGTCAGCAGGCAACATATGACTCGGACATTTTCTCCTTTTTTTTCAGCGTGTGTCATTTTTTTCTTCACAAACCACAGGTTTCTTCTTGTGAGAAAGAGAAACAAAGGAAACCTCCCTGCTTCTACAGGATGTCATCTTAGATGCTTTATTACAAAGCTTTCATTGCACTTACGGTGCAGGAAATTTTTTGGTTAGTGTTTTCAGTCAATAAATGTATCTGTATCACCTTGAAAGGCAGGAGGTATTTCCCCTTCCACTACACGCACCCTTTGCATCTCCTCTGAGGAAGACTCACGCCGACTTTTTTGAAACCAGATTCGCTTAGAGTCAGACTGAAACTACCACAATCACAAAGACGAGTGACTCAATAAATGACTCATGACTTAGCAAATGGAAATGCAGCGTTAGACTGTAGTTTCTCTTGGACTCATTGGACGATGGTCCTTTGCACAGGATGAGCCAGACCATTTGTGCTGTTCTGCGTTGGAAGTTGTTTTGTATGGGAACACTGGTTAGCTCAGAGCTTGTTCCCACCAGAGCTGAGCCCTAACCTTGAAAAAACAGAGCTGTAGTTGGTACAAACAGGCAAGGAAAGAGAGAGCTTGATGCCTTTCCAGCACCCATGGGAACACTCCTCAGCTTCCAGGCACTCAAGTAAAGGGAGAAAAACTACTGCAGAAAATTTTTCCTTCTATTCTGTAGGTTAAATAGAACTACATGGCTGTGGAGGCAGAGGAAGGCCCCTAAGGGAGGAGTCTTCCTCTCTGAAATTGAATATTTATTCATTTTTCTTTCCCAGCCATAAACCATGATTTTCAGCCTCTCACTGCTGAAGAAGTTTGTGAGGTCTGAGTAGAAAATAAGGGAAGCCAGACAGCAAGGGAGACAAAACCCACGAGAAGCATTAAACCGGTGGGTGATAGGCAATGAACTCAGCTGCTCCCAGAGTGCTGCACGTGGACACGCTGGAAGGGACAAGCAGGCAGCCTCAACAGGGAGAGATTCACTGTGCAGAGCTGATGGGAGCTGCAGACCTGAAATAGCAAAATTTCAACTGAAAGAGCAAAACTGTAACTCCAGCTGGGGGACAGGTGGGATGGCTGAAGAGATCCTTTTCATCTCAGGTTTCTGTGAGTTAATTGAGCACTATTGCTGAGCAGTGTAGGCTACAGAGAAGAAGGCATGAGCCCGTCTGGGCTTACAACCCAAGGGTCTCACAGTCCAAGAAGTACAAGCTGTATGGGGCTGGTCCTTTTCTCTTAAAACAGTGGCACGAAGAGCTCCCAACTGTGTCTTTAGCTCTTTGAATGCGAGGATGCTTGCGGGGAGCTGGGCCTGACTCCTTCCTCCATCTCAACGCACAGGTCCCTCTCACAGGGACCGTGCTCTGCAGTTCCAACACGTCTTGCTCTGTGCAGATGGGGGAAACTCTCTCGTAACTTGTATGATCTTAATAGGCCTAGACATCAGCTGCTCACAAACCTGTCTACATACGAATTTTAGCTTCCTCTTTTAAATCATTTATAGGAGATGCTATAAAGTTCCACCTATTTATTTTCCCAAAAAAAAATGTTTTAAAATTGTTCATTAAAAAAAAAAGACAAGCTTTGAAAATTTGTGTCTCGAGTGCTGGCACTCCTGCAGGAGTGTTGTCCTGCAGCTCTGCTGTTCTCTTGCCCCAGGGGTGCCTCAGGGCTCAAGGCAGCAGCCCCACAGTGAGCAGCAGGAGCAGCACTGTGCACACAGGCACTGCCAGCCCTCAGCCAGCTGCGGGAGGGAAGCCACGCCAGACCCTCCTCTTGTGGGCTTTGCTGCTTTATCGATCCAAGGGAGTTTGCAGTATGAGAGCAATCCCAAATGTTCAGGCCTTTCACAGTCATCCCCATCACTGAGCTCCCGAACTCTTCTCTCAGTGTCAGACCTCTCTGCGGCAGCCTGGGGATGCCCTTTGCCCAGGAACAGAGCTGCAAGGCCACCAGGCAGACAAGGAATCAGTACACATCCGCTCTTCTGCTTCCCCTTGCAGTCCCCTTTGCTCCATTCTGTAAAATGAAGATTGTCCTCATGGGGGAATCGTGAGCACTAGTGTAGCTGGTAAAGAATGTCAAGTTTGTTGGCTAGCCTGCGTTTTGTGATTAAAACCAGAAAAAATAAAAAGCCCATAGGACAAATTGTATTTCAGGCCTGTTTACCTTATTCAGCTTGTATGTGCTCTATTTAATTATTTAGATCTCAGATACTGGATATTTTGTACACACAACTGAAACTGTGGTCCTCAGACAGAAGGTAAATGATGAAGGTCCTTGGCTAAACCTTTTCCATGCAGGCGCTCAGGTCCCATTGTGGCCTTGTTTACAATCTAGTTGTATTTCCAGCACATAACAGCTTTGCTGGTGGCCTGTTTTATCTGACATTGCCATGGCGGAGCAGACGTTCTCATATAATAGCAGCCCTTTTTAAACCTCACAACACTTATTCAGCAGAAGCAGAGACGTGAGATTGTGGAAGTGGCAATCACTTTCTTAGAAACCCTACTGAAGTGGAAACAGAGCTATTCCTCTTCCTTTCAGAAGTGGCTCTGGAATTCCCAAAGTGAAAAATTCAGGAGCAAGGAGAAAACACTGATGGCTTGTGTTGCACAGAGCAGCATGCTGGCGTCCAACCAGCACTGCTGCACATTCTTTCTTCCTTTTGGCACCAAACTATTCCACTTACGAAGGGCAGATGAAAACTGTTCTAGATTTATGTTGGCTCTTGTCTGATTGTAGTCATGCTTTTCTGATAAAGCCTTCTCTCTAATGCCAACAAAGCTTTGGAAGACATGTAAACGCATCACCATCATCATATCATTCCTTCATCAAGAAGGAACTAACTTCGAGAGGCCCCCAAGTAAATGTAATATTTCTTATTTCTTCTGGATGTGTAGATTCCTTCCATAGTGTAAATGAGGAGCCTAGGCTGAAAACCAGAAATCCGTTTCTATTTAAGTATATAGGTTACTTCATCTCAACCATGGGAGAGCAGTCTTGCACTCTTAAATTGATCCAAATTCTCTTGTAAATTTGGCAGTGTGTGCAGCTCCAGACTAAATATTGTCAGTTATTACTGGCTCTGATCAGCTGAAATAAATCCCTCCTCGCCACAGCCCCACCACTCTGGCTTTGCTGATTCCTCCAGCCTTGAGTCACTGCGGGAGCTCAAAGATCTATCTGTCCTTATCCCAGCACCCCGCAGCAAACACAGGAACTGGTCCTCTGGACACAGACTCCCAGTAATAGCAGCAACTTAAAACTCACAAGGAGGAAGGACTGCAGCAGCACAAGGGTGCAGGTTGATCGTGCACATGGTGCCACCTGGGACTGGAGGGAGCAGGAAGCACAGCTCCTTGCCGTGCCACAGGGTGCTGACACAGCGCACCCTTCCCCAGTGAGACCCTCCAGCCCAGACAGGTGTTTAGCACCTTGTGTTGTGGTGCTGGCACAGACACAGCTTCTGGTTTGGGTGAATGATGGGGAAGGGGAGGAAGGCACGTGCCACACCACGCCGCATCCTGGTCTGTGGGCGAAGGTCCTGCTGCAAAGACAGAAAACCAGGTATGGCAGAAGGAACCGTAACAGCGGGAGGAGGAGGCAGCCTTGTGACTGGTAAATGGTAAAAAGTAAACTACCGAGAGGGTACAAGTGTCTAAAACCTCGCCATGCCCTGCCATGGCACTGGGGTGGGCACTGGAGAGGAGCTGCCATGGGGCATGACTGCCTGCCTTGTGGGGCAGGGGCTGGGAGGTGCCAGGCATCCTCTGCACCTCTGGCCCAGGGCTGAACAGCCTTGCTCCGTCAGAGTGGACTGCGAGCTAAAAGCTGCTGCCGCCGTTTTGTCTGGCCAAGGCCTGCCACAGCTGAGCTCCCAGCGACTCCAGCGTGCTGCATCCCCTTCCCCTGGGGAAAGGAGATGTGTAGCTCATTGCAGGCAAATGCCAGGAAAATGAGGAGGGGATATTTGACTATTGGAGAT
>NW_010188968.1:0-3529 GCF_000695765.1 Mesitornis unicolor | reverse complement strand
TGCTGAAAGGTGTGCCAAAACCCCTGTTTTGACTGCACCATGGAGCTGAATAAGTCCTGTGTATTGGAAATGGCAAACGTGCTCGTGTCTGTTTGCAGGCAAGGCAGAAGTGTCTCAGAAACTCGGAGCATTGTACACTCAGCATTGTAGGATAAACAAAAATGTTTTGAAGTACAGTATTTTGCAAGTGAAGGCATATATCGGTGAATGTTTTAGAATGGAAATGAGCCATTGAGGGGAGACAGTGATGGAACTGGACGTGTAAAATGGGAGACGAGGTGCAAAAGCTGGACCTTCAACCCCACCCACACAGTTTGCTGTGGTGGTACCCAGTGCCACTTTCCTCCTGGAGGAAAAAAAACCCAGAGAGGTGAAGTGCAAGTGCAGTGTGTGTGTGGATGCAGTTGGACAGTACAGAGAAGCTGGTGTAAACAGCAAGCACATACGAAGGGCTGGTCCTGTCCCCTCTCAGCTTCCTACCCCCATCCTGGTGCTGGCCTGCCTGCACTCAGGCAAGGCTGGGTGCTGGTAGCGCTCCCCATTTGCCACTCAGAAGTGAGGCGGTTTCCACTGGTTTTGCTCCCTGAGACAGCTACCTTTGGTGGCCAGCAAGGAGCAGCCCTGGCACAGGGCAGCAGACGAGGCCACTGGGTGGTGCCAGGGGAATTGCCATCACCCTGCACCGCTGCCACCTTGCCATGGCGCCCGCACTGATTTCAAGGGGGCTTGAGTTCTTAAATGTCTTTTAAGATCTGAGCCTGCGAGTGCTGATTCACCCCTGCTGCTGACTCAGGCTGCACCTATTTAAAGGCTGCCATCTCTGGGCACCTCTCCATCCCTTCGGCTCCAGGTCCAGCGGCGGGTTGGCAGCACGGGCAGGGTATTTGCTTTTGTCCCTGCAGCTCACAGCGAGATACCACCATCGGTTTCAGAGCACATTAATATGTGAGGCAATGAACAGCAGCAGCCAAGAACTTGTGGTATCACCAAAGAGCAATTACTCTGTCCCTCTCTGCCCCCCACCTTCCTGCGTGTTTGGTACAGCTCACATTTTACCCTGACAAGGGAAAACTACTGTTTTCAGCCAGACAGGGTGCTGGCTGGCTGCACAGGCCCCACCGCAAGCCTGGGGAAGGCACAAGGGTGGCTGTGTGAGAGATGGAGAGGGGAGACCCACCCTTCCCAAGGGTAGTGCAGATTTGGGCAGCTATCTGGCATTATTTCCCCTCAGCCCTGTTTTCACGGCTGCCCAACTGTGATAGCCGGTGTTTTCTCACACAGCCTCAGCCCTACTCTCCTCTCCCATCATAAGCTGCACTGACCAGGCGCCTCCCCATCTCCAGTCTCACAGCGCCAGCCAGACAATAAGCTTGATCAAATTGCGTATCTGCTGGGAAACAGGTTATCAGGCACCTTCTAGGCTAGTGCAGACCCAAAGCCAGCAGAGCTCACACCATGCCAAAGCCAGCCTTCCCTTCTGAACGGAGGGATCACCAGCTTTTCCGCAAGGCACAGCTGCAGTTTTCTCTTTCCTCTCACTGGCTGCCCATGTTGTGTGGAAACTGCAAACTCCTTTAGACTCATGAAAACTGAAATGCGAAGTAAAGGGGGACAGGTACTGGCCCATCCTGCCTAAGGGTAGCGAGACTTAATTTTCTTTGTGGAATACACTTTGCAGCTCACCTCTGCTTCCTGTTTATTCCTGATGTGAGTCCTCTCTGAAAACCCCTCCTTTACACAGGCTGGCTTGTGCTTGTTCAGCCCTGCGAGAGCTCCCTACACAGTATTTCATTCTCTGATCCCTGAATATTGTTTTTGAAGAACC
The DNA here is from genome assembly GCF_000695765.1 of Mesitornis unicolor. NCBI lineage: Eukaryota > Metazoa > Chordata > Aves > Mesitornithiformes > Mesitornithidae > Mesitornis > Mesitornis unicolor. The sequence goes on along the minus strand of NW_010188968.1, from coordinate 1,704 downwards.
TTTTGCTTTCAAAATAGATTCAGGTACTGCCAGGATGAACAGACTTACTTCTAGATAAATTTTTGGATTAAGACTGACAGACCATGAAGGCCTTGCTGCACTGCAAGGAAGTCTCTTTTGAGTAGAAAAAAACAAAAAAAGCTTTCTCTTGACAAATGATTATTGCTATTTTTTCTTGATCGTTTTAACTAGCACTTTGCCCTTGGGAACTCAGTGTCAGCACGAACCATAGTGCCTGTGTTGATCCTCAACTGTGCCAGTAAGGACTCATACATCAGTTCAGGAAGGACAGGGAACTGCTGGAGAGAGTCCAGCGTAGGGCTACAAAGATGATCAAGGGAGTGCAGCATCTCCCTGATGAGGAGCGGCTGAGGGAGCTGGGTCTCTTTAGCTTGCAGAAGAGGAGACTGAGGGGAGACCTCATTCATGGTTATAAATATTTAAAGAGTGAGTGTCACAAGGATGGAGCCAGGCTCTTCTCGGTGACAAACAATGACAAGACAAGGGGTAACGAACACAAACTGGAACACAGGAGGTTCCACTTCAATTGGAGAAGAAACTTCTTCTCAGTGAGGGTGACAGAGCCCTGGCCCAGGCTGCCCAGAGAGGTTGTGGAGTCTCCTTCTCTGCAGACATTCAAAACCCGCCTGGACGCCTTCCTGTGTAACCTCATCTGGGTGTTCCTGCTCCGGCAGGGGGATTGGACTGGATGAGCTTTCGAGGTCCCTTCCAATCCCTAACGGTCTGGGATTCCGTGATTCTGTGATCTTAGTGAAAACATCCTGAACTGTTATTTTGCCTTAAGGCCAAGTGGTTGGCTGTCTTAAACTGACAGACAGGTCCGCTTCTTGCAAAACGAGCATAACTTCTAACTTGAACACAAGCTATCACCCAGGTTCAGGTTGTTGTCACAAGCCATTTTGCAAAGAGCACTTGAATAAGATTCAGGTAGGGAGGTTGTGGTCGCTGTTCAGGTTTTTCTTTAGTGAACTCCTGTGGAGGCAATTAAAACAGGCAGTGGCTGTGTAGCTGTTGCAGGTACCTGGGCAGTACGTGAGCCCCTGCACCTTTCCCGGGCTGCCATCAGAGCTGGGGCAGCTGCAGCCTCAGCTTCAGCTGCTCTCTGGCCTATACCTGGGCCTTGCTGCTTTGTACATGACTTTTCCAACACAGGTTTTGTGAGTTTAGTAAGCAAGAATCTCCTAATGTCTTATTTCAGCTTTTGTCTGTGGAATAGAGCTTGGGATGGATTTCTTCTGGCCCTCAGAGTATAAGTGTGTTGGTGACAGCTGTAATCAACACAGAGGTGCTGATACTGTTGATGAACAAAAGCAGCTGCTGGAAAAAGGGGAAAATATGTTCTTTTACTCCTAGAAACTTGCATATAGCTTCATAAAGTGAAGCTGCATCTTAGTCCTGCCAGAACTTCATTTAAGCCCGTATGGGACCCATATCTTCAGTCACAAGGGTCTAAAAGACATCAGTGCTTACCAGGTTTGGGTTGGGTTGACAGTCACTCAAAGCAGTGTTTGTGTAAACTTAAGGTTTGGAAGTTTCCTATTTAATATTTTCACACTGCAACTCCCCTAAGCTTTGTTCTGGGCTTTCAGAAGTAACTGGCAGCTCATTAACAGCTTTTTGTTAGAACTGAAAACCATTGGAGGGAAGCTGCGCAGGTCACAGAATCACAGAACATTAGGAGTT
>NW_010188967.1:45376-61154 GCF_000695765.1 Mesitornis unicolor | reverse complement strand
GGTCTGGGATTCTGTGATTCTGTGATTCTCACTTTATAGGGTGAGATTTCGGTTGAGGTTTCAGCTCCGCAATTCCCTTCTCCTCCTCCCAGCTCCACGCAGCTGGAAAAAAAAACCCCAGCACCTGCTTTTGTGAAGCATTATCAGGTTTTATTCTCCCTTTTCCACACCTGTGTACCACAAAAACATCTCCTGTCATCATATGCCCCGTGAAACTCTTCCCGGAGCGTTGATCTATTCAAGAGAAACAGCGGAGAATGTGATATTTTTGAGGCTGGCGTCCTCCCCCTGTCTTTCATCCCTCCTCTTTGGCGTGATGGAGCATCTCGGCGGTTGTAAGGAGCATCTCTCGGTGTAGGTGCACCTGCTCCGTGTGCGCGCAGGTGGGCGTCAGCGTTGTGAAATCTCTGAATAATTTACCGCCCAGCCGAAAAGGACTCGTAAAGCTTTTCAATTATTAACACCCATTTCAGTATCGGAGGGGAGATGCCGGGGATGTTTGCTTTGGCTGCGGGCGCTGCCTCGGCGTTGGGGTGGCTCTGGAAGGGCTGCGATGCCGCAGGTAGGCGTGCGGTGATGCACGGGCTGGCAGAGCGGGAGGTAACCAAATAAATAAGTCAAAAGATCCCGATAGGCGCAAGAACAACGCCCAGAGCCTTCATTATTTAAACCAGAGACGGCCTTCCCTGAGAAAAAGAGAAAAAAAATTGAAATAATGACCTTTTTGTTGCATTGCTGGAGAAGTGACATTTTCTCTTCGTCGCCTGCCTTTATACATTGGGAGCAGAGAAGCAGCGACTCCCTTATCCTCTCCTGGGAGCCAGATGGACCCCCAGCTCCATGCAAACCCCCCCAATTCTGGTTGATGCCAGGGTGCTCAGCAAACCCCCAAATCCCTGGCTGCTTTTGGCGTCACCTTCACCCGTGCTGGTGATGCCCAGCACATAGAGAGCCATACCCCAGCCCATCCTCAGCATCCGGGTGCCGTCTCATTTTGGATAACAGCAGCCACATGTGAACCAGTGCTGAAGCAAGACCAAGCGTTGCCATTTAAGGGGCTTTACGTGCTTTACTCCTCTTTCTTTCTTCTCTTTTCAAGCCCGCTGAGAGCTGGGAGTTAATTCTGGAAGCGTCACTTGTGCGAGGAGGTTTCTGGCAGGCTCGGGGTTGCTAAGTGTAGCTAAGTGCCTCGAGCATCCCTGACTATTCACCTCCTTTGCTTTTTTTAGTGTTTTTCTCCTTTCTCTCATAAGAGAAACTTTCTGAAGGGGGAGAAGGAAGTGTCTGAGTGTGCTTGCACCCCGTCATGGCAGTGTTTGGATGGGTCGGGGCTGGGATGTGTCGGGATGGAGCCCTCAAAGAGATATTCTCCCACCTTCCCTCTTATTCCCGTGTTTTTGGGGATATTCAGTGTATGTTAAAGTGGTGGTGCCGTTGAACTCCTTCACCCAGACTCATTCATTTCTGGAGTGATGCGATTTGCCTCTGGTGTTTTCAGGCAGGGTTTCCTTAACTGTTTAAATGTGGTAAATTGCAAATTACTTAACAGTGCGTTTCCGATCGAGGTACGTAAAGAGAAGGCTCCAAACCTTCTAAGTGGGTTTTAACAAATACAAATTTCATTTTCTATTAGGGTCTTGGAATTGGTTTCTGAGGTGGTTAATGCTGTTCTTTGTAGCTGCTTTGGGTCCTGTTCTTGCAAGTGGAGGGAGATGGCCTAAACCCCAAAGCTGATGCAGTTTGGGCTGTTATTCCTCTCCTGGCTCCTGTGCTGGTAGCACTGTGGTGTTGGGGCTGAAAAGCTTTGCTTATAAAGGATCATTCCTGTCCTAAAGCTGCATTTCCCAGCTAATTCAGCAAAGCAAATCCCCTGTTGCGCCTCCAGTCCCATTTCCTGGGGACCAAGAGGGAGCGAAAGACCCGAAGCCTCTCTACCTGGCTGCCTCTCGCGCCGCCAGAATTCATAACAAGCTCCATCTCCCAAGACCGTCCTCCTAGAGGCTTATTTATACCCGTGCTTAGTGTTGATTCAGCTGCCTCGCAACCATCACTCAAATCCACAAGAGCCCTTCTGGAAAAGAGAGATGAAACCTCCCTACCCAGCTCCTGCCCCTCTTCCTTTCTTATTTTCACTGCCACAGCACTTGTCTCCTCGCTTTTGGGCGCCGGGGGAAAGATGCTGTTGCCGTACCTGAATTCAGAGCCTCCCCCAGGGCCATCGCAGCCCCCAGCCTCTCTCTTCCTTAGGCCTGGCTTTGCAAAGCAGAGCCCACGCCGGCGAGGAGAAAAGGCCCCGCCAGGTGCCTCCTCGGCCTTTCCAAATATCCCACCGTCGGCACATTTGTATTAGGTATTGATTCCTGTTTAATAGAATAAGCCAGGAGAAATCGCACTCTTTGTTGGCGTTCAAAGGATAAACCATAAAAGCCATTAAGAAGTACTGTAAGCGGCGGGATGATTAATGAGACTTTAGGTGCCTTCTACTGACTGCTTCCAGATAATGTCTTTGAAAGATCCCGTTGCTTCTGGCTGCGATTCAGAGCTATTTATTTGCAAGGTGAAGCTCTCAGCTATCCCTGCTCGATGCCGTTCCGAAGACAAACTGGATGCCCCCGATTTCCCGTCTCCAAAGGGATCTTTTTTGCTTTGCCGTGTCGAGATAGCGGGGAGGTCAAGTGGGGAAGGATGCTACGGCTGCCCTCAAATCGCTGCTTCGTGGCTGGGGCTGCCTTAGGGAGGGCCATAGGGTGTAGGGCTTGTAGGAAGGAAGCTGTTTTCGGGAGATATTGATCCTGTTTAGGTTTTTTTCTTGGTTCTAGCTTGTCTTTTTGTGGCTGGAAATGGAAGTTTCCTTCCATCCCTTTCATGATGAGGAGCGTCTCGCTGGGCTCTTAATTTCTAGGGGGCAGTAAACTGGGGTTTGTACCTCTTGTATTTCAGTGGTCCAGGGGCTCTGCTGGGTTTTTGGTTTTCCTCCAGAGGTGGAAGTTAGCGGCGTCAAAACAAACCCTGTTTGTTTCTAAACCAAGCCCATCTTTGGTGAAATAACAAACAAGAACCCGAGGAAACGGATAAGCAGAGTCAAAAAAACCCCAACAAACAAACAAAGCTGCGCTTGAAATGGTCTTGTTTTGTTGTTTCCTCTCCTTCCCTATGGCGGGGCAGGATACAAGGGACAGGGATTTTTCTGTCGAGGGAGCGGGAGCTGCTGGAGTTTATTATCAAGGATAATAATAACAGACAAATGATGACTGGCAAACTGTCATAGAGGGGGTAATGAGGATATAGCAGGGAGGGGGAGCAGGCAATATTCTGGCTTTAATGAACACTGCCAGTAGGAGAGGACGGGCCCCATTCTGCTGTTTCCTTCCTGCAGAGAGAAACCCTCCTTCCTTAACCAGGGCTTGGTTTCCCCCATCAAACTCAAAGATAAAACTCTGCTGCTAAATTGCTGTCAGTGTTTAAATTCTCCCTGACTCGCCACCCCCTCTCCCTGCTACCACCTCCTCCTCCTCCTGCTTTTTTCTCCTTTATTTTTGTCTCCCTCTTTCTCCTCCATCTTTGTTTCGCTCTGTCAATCTCTTCCCCTTTTTCTAAAGCTCCCTTTCCTTCCTCCGCTCTCCCGTCTCCTTTATTCCCTTTAAATTTGTCACTATTCCTCCCTCCCAAACCCTCCTCCTCCTCCTCCTCCTCCTCCTCTCAGCATCCTCTCCTTCACCGCCGCCGGGCTTTGCAGCCTCTCCCCAGGGCCCTCTGCTTTGCCTGATTTATTGGCTCGCTTGGAGAAAATTTGGGCCATTTTCAGCTCCTCAAAGATGCTGCCGGCAGCTGGGGAGGCACTAAAAAGGGCACCGAGGGTTTGCTTGAAGCATCGTGGTCAAGCGCGGTGGTTTGGGCTTGGGTAGCCTCTGTGAGGTTGGAAAGGCAGGTTTTGATGGGCTTTTGGCTTTCGGCATCCTTCTCCCTTTTATATTTGCCCTCCGGCCATGAGCTCTGGAGCAAGGCGCTCGCCGGGCTTTTTGCTTCTTGCTCAGCACTTAATAAGCAACAGCGAGTAGGAAAAGCAGCAAGTGGAAGGGATGTGCAGGGTTGGGAGCCCCGAGGTGAGGGATTTATGATGTTTATGAGCTGCGGGCTTGCCTCTGCCACCGACTGCTGCTGGAGATTTTAGCAAATCCTTTAATCTCCCTCCTTCCTCAGTTTCTCCAGTCGGTTAAGTGAGGATAATGAGCCATAACTAACTTGCAAGCTGTCGAGGGAACGGTTTAATTAGCGGCTGATCTTGCTAGGTGCTGTGGGGCTTGGGTTCGCGCCGTGGTGCGGGAGCGCGGATCCAGGCTCCGAAGGGCTCAGGACCTGCGAGGTATTTGACTGCTTAAAGACTTTGGATGATCCAAGCCCCAGTGTGTATAGCAGCCCCTGCAGCCCCCAGTGTCATCTTCTAGGGAGGTAATGTCCACAGAATGCAGGGGAATGGTATTTCACATTAAAAAAGCCTTTGAGAAGCAAGGAAGCTCATGAAATCTCACCCTGGAGTGACCTTTTTCCACCCCATTCCCTTGGGCAAGCAAAGGGCATCGTGTGACCCAGCCACTCAATCCCGTAAATCGTTTTTACAGACATGTAAAATATCGGTGAAAAAGACTTTATCCCTTTAAAGAGAAAAATAAATAGTTTCCTCTCATGATTATACAGTTTCCGGGCAGAAAAGCACAGTTGGTATTGACAAAGCTTAAAAAGAGCTGGGGGAGATGGGGTGGGGGTGAAAAAAGAAAACCCAAACCCAAGATGCTAAACTTCTCACAGAACAACCTGCCTTTGATATTTACAGTTGTGTAATTTGCTCCTGGGCGGATTTGGTGTGAACTCAGCAGCAGCAGCAGGGCCGGGCAAGGTCGCCTTGTATTTATCGGCTGTAAATCCGTTGGGAGCTGTTAAATGTCTGGGTGGTCATTGGGTCCCTCGAGAGGGTGGTTCATTGCACCCTAAAAAGTTGTCAGAAGCGAGGGTGCTCATTTCAAGGGTGCTCTAAAGGTCGCTTCCAACCCAAACCGTTCTCTGAAGGGGTTGCCCATGGCTCTTTGTCAGCTGTGGTGTGAATTTGAATGCGGACCTGCATGAGGTATCTGACTTGGAGAAGGCTGGATGGGCTTTAGCGTAAGTTTGGCTGCAAGTAGTAGTGTTTTATGGCTTTAAAATTCCCTTTTCGTCAGCCAGGATGGATTTCAAGATGTGAACTTGACTTCTCTGGTGACCTGTAGTTGGCTGTGCACTCTGTTATATTTCAGAGTACTCTGAGAGCCATAGAAACGTGAGGCCGTGTCGTTTGCCATTGAAATATTTCCATTCTTTTCCCCTTCCTGGGTTTATTGCCTTTGAGTTGTGCCGGTGCCTTTGAAGTAGGGATGAATTTTAGCCACGGCGTTTCATCTCGGGGTGTAGATCCACGCTCAAAGGAAGGAAGCATTCACTACATTTTCTGTTTCCGTTCAGCCTGTTAGAGAGTTGGACCCAAGCTGTGAAATTCAGATGTAAATTCCTCCTAAGCCTAGGCACGGTTTGATCACCAAGCTTTCAAGCTGGTGAGCGCCGATGCCCAGGAAGGGAAGCTTGGGATGCTTTCCTTAGAGATAGGAGTGACCACCGACTGCGGTCCCTCTGCATCCAGAAAACCAGCTGGGAACGGGATTGGTGTGCAGCCACGGTCGTTTTGTCTCCAGCTTCCCAAAATTTGGCTTAAAAAGGCTGTTTGTATGAGTCAACAAATTGTAAGGGTAGGCTGCGAATGATGGGAGCCAACTGGGACTTCGGTGGGGGCAAAAAAACCCTGTAGGATGCCCCATCACCACCCTGAAAGCATCTGAAACGGGAGCCTTTGTCCCCGTTGTGTTCCTCGCGTTGTCTTTTGGGTTTTTCATGTTGCCTCGCTGGCAGAGCCTCCCTCGACCGGTGGCTAATGGGCCATAGTCGCGGCTCCCAGCTCGCTCCATTTATATCCGCAAACGGGGATTACTGGGAGCCGCCCGAACTTCAATGCCAGCTGCGGAGAAACGGAGGGGGAGAGAAGGGAGAGCAGCAAATGAGCCGTGCAGATGTTGGAAAGCGAATTAGCCTTTAAGAGTGTTTTCCGTGGCGAGGCGGGACGGCAGCTGAGGTAAGAGGGAGCAGGATGCTGACAGCATCCCTCCAGCAATCCCTCATATTTACCGAGGGATTGAGATGAGTTTGTTCTCTTCTAGCGGATCGAAGGCTACGGAGATCGCAGAGCCTCCTAAGGGTGCATGGCAGGGCTTAATAATAAAGAATGAGTCAGGTCTTCAATATTACACGAAGGTACCGGGCTTAAATAATAAATGAAGCAAAATTAATCAAGGTGGATCTGAAGGGAGATATGGACGTTCCAGTGCAGTGAGCTCGGGAGCAGCTCGGCAACTGTCAACACACAACAGAAATGAAGTTGTTTCTAAAAACCAGCTGGAGAGGAGTCTCTGGATGTTGTTCCTCTTCCTTTCAACAGTGTGATTTGTGCTGAGATTGCGTGTTAAAGGATGCACTGCTTCCCAGGAAGTGGTGTCCATGGCCGAGGAAGGGACTTCTTGGTGGTGCTTCACAGTCCCGGTCTTTTCTGGTGCATAAAAGAGGCGAGAAAAGGTGGAAAGGAAAATGGGATGGAGTCTTGAGTGATGCTGAGTAGGTGGAAATTCAAGCTGGGCTTTAGTAAAGAGGAGCTGTCTGAGCTTCCTGTCTCTATTCCACTTTTTAATCCCTTTCCTGCCCTCCAAAGCTGCTGTTTCTTCTCCTCATCCCTGCTGTCACATCCTGCGTTAGGGGAAGGGGAGAGACGTGAGATGGACCCCATTCACTTCTCCCTCTGCATTTGGTGCTATTTTGGAGCGGGCAAGGCCTGACACAAAAGCACCTGGGCTTATTTCCATTCAAATGGTTCAGAGCAGCCTGGTAGGCTTTAGATGTTCATTGTCCTTTGACTGGCAGTGGGTTTTGGGTACCCGGCGCTCAGATGATTCCTTTGCAGATCTCAACTCTAAGCCTTCCGGCTTTCGTCTCCGACGAGGGCTCCGTTTAACCTTTCCTCTTGTCTGAAGAAAGCACATCACATTAGCCCACGCACGCAGATGGAAAATTGTAGAGGATCTTTGCCCTTTTCTTTCTTCCAACGTGACGACTCCGGGATCCCCCGGAAAGGCTGGATTTCCCTTACGAAGCAGTCGGTGGCAAAAGACGTACAAGGTAATTGGAAAAGTAGCCAGGTTTGAGATTAAAGTTGTTCCATCGGCTGAGACGTCTGTCGACAGCTTCCCCTCTGGCTGATTTACATAATGCTCCTAACCATTGCAGGAGGAGTGCTGGGAATCCCATAATGCAAATAACCCCCGAGCCCCTATCATCAAATGCCTTCACCTGATCCAGGATGAGTGCAGAAAGAGATTTGCCACATGTTTTACCCGGCTCAGCAGTGTCTCCTCTGCAGACGGAATTGCTAACAATATTCCGACCTGTTGGAGCACGACATTGAAACGTATCGAAACAAGACCCGCAGCCACGTTCTGCAATTCAATCTCGTCTTTATTGCGGCGGTGGAGGTGCGCTGCATATTAGCGAGTGGTTTTTTTTTCCCCTGACTAACCTTGGCTGGGTTTCATTACCAGTTCCCGGCTCTGCTGGGGGGTTGGTCTACGCGGGTCCTTGACCCGTTGATAGGAAGGTGATGGGGTGGTGCCTCAACGTTGGTCACCATAAACCTTGTCCTGCCAAAAGCCACACTGGAAGTCCCACCGATGGCCAAAGGGAGTAAGGGTTGATGGCAGAGGACGTGCTTTTACCTCCTCTGGATTATAAACTGGCATCGACTCCAGTGCCCCTGTGCAGATCTCCCCCTGCTGCGGATCTGAGCTCTAATCCTCTCTTTTTTTTCCAACTTTTGTCTTCCAGAGAAGAACAATATATCTCCTACCCGCTTGGTAGTTTCCTTTCTGTTCCTCGATTGAATTATACAGAGGGTGCACTCGAGTGATTTTTAAATCTAAATGAAAATGTAAAGAACCCTGTGCCGTAGCGCCGGATCCTACAATAAGGCAAATGGTTTAACTTCTTCGCACCCCCATCTGGCCCTAATTGATTCTTGTAACCCAACTGTGATTCTGAACATGTTCTAGTCGGAGAAATCTACCGGCACTAATTCAACACAGTGGGCTCTGGTACGGCGTTTAATGCGACCACGAGATCAATGTTGCTACCAATGGACCTGGCAAATGCACATTGCCGTGCCCAGCCATGGGAAAGCCACAGCTGTGGTGTTGCTGAGGCAGGTTTTCAACCAAAAACTTGGTTTCCAAGGATGGGAAAATGCATCTTTTTCATCCTTCTCAGTCTCTTCTCTTTCCCGTACCTGCAGCTCTTTCTTTTCTTGTAGAAATCCCTTGGGAGGAGGCTGCTTTTTTGGGAGCAGAGATTAAAAGCATTTTAAATGAGCCCGTGTTCGCCGTACCCCCGCTTGCGAACCCTGGGATGTTTTGGCATTTGGATGCAGCGTGCGGTTTGGGCAGAGGTTGAATCCTGTCTCTCTGCGGCGGCTTCCCTGTGCCTCAGCCCTGCTGTGCACAGCAGGGATCCAGGGGCTGTCGTCCAAGGATGCTTTCACTCAGCATTACAACTTGTATCCTCTTGAGCCGTGCTATGAATAGAAGGGTGGCTTGTCTTTTTTTTTTATGTCTTTAACTATGCTAAAAAATATTGGGTTTCTGAGTACCTTTGGCTTCTTAAGTAAATGGGGTGAGAGCGTGGAGCTCTGGGTGTCGTCCAGCTCTGCTGGGAATGGCAGGAGGCCCCAGCACGAATTCAGCCAGGGCTTTGGAGCCGCGGAGGAGCTGGCTGTAATTTCTCTGTCGCTACAGCTTTCTGGAAGTGTTAACGTTTATCTCCTTGCTCTGGGCTTTGGATGGCAGGGAACTGGAAGCCGTTTACCCTGATCATCATATTTTAAACAAGAGGCATAAGGGCTGCGTTGGTGGGAGTGGAGCTGCAAGGCTTTTCCACTGGAGTAGCACTAAGTCGTAGGAGGAGCCCCATGGAAAGGGGCTGTCATGGAGGGGAGGTGGATGTCCCTGCTGCCTCCGTAGATGCGTATAAGAAATGCAGTGCGGCATGGTGATGGTGATGGGGGACAACAGGTTTAGTGGGCATGGTGGTGTTGCATTGACTGTTGGACTTGATGATCTTAGAGGTCTCTTCCAAGTTTAATGACTCGATGATTCTGTGACGTTGCAGTCATCATCTTAGTCCCTTATTGCTCCGTCTTCCCCTTCCCACCTCCTCTCCTCCAGGAGGCATTTCTTGCTTAAAACAATGCAATATGCCAATGTTCTTTGGCAAGGTGATGGTTGGAGACTCCTTTTTGACCGGTCAACCAGTTGCGTTGACACCATAAACCATTGACCGTGGTGTGTTTGGTGTTTTGCAGAAAGCAATTGGCCTGTCCAGGCAAAGATTGGGCTCATTCTTCCAAAAAATGGGCAAACGGGCATTTATTTGTGTGCTGGTAGCGTTAAGTGATGGTGAGGTTGGTGTGGATGGGGAGCAAGTTCATCCTCACCAAGGCAGACCTCGTAATGCCAGGTCTGGAGCTGTTTGCTGTGGTTTCCCTTACGTAGCTGCGCTGAGATTTAAAAAGTAGGAAAAACCAGATGCTGGAATCTATGGGAGATGAGATTTACATATATAGAAGGACTAAAAAGCTTCGTTTTTGTTTGTTTTTTGTTCCTGTTTGTTTGCTTTCTTACTTTTCTGACTGTTTTTCACATTAAAAATTCAAGATATGTCTGCCTTGTGTTTTCTGCAAGGCTCAGAGGACATCTGGAGAACTTGTTAGGATTACGTTGTTTGAGACACGATTTCTTTGGAGGACGAGGGACAGGTGGCTGTTTGAAACCCCACTTTTGGGGGTGGATTTTGTTGTCACCTCCCTCTTTAATGATTTTTTGGGAGAAAAACCTCGTGAGAGAGGTGTCCTTGTTAAACCCTGCACCGTGAAATAATGGCTCCAAATACCTCCAGTTTTGGGGGGCCTCTAACGAGCGTCCCCAGGAGGCAGAGCTCCATATTCCTGTTTTGTAATGTGAAAAAAGAAGAGGCAAATCAACTATCGAAAACATTATTTCAGTTAAAAAAATAAGAGAAAAGGCAACCTCAGACCCCGGCTTTCTGTATGCGCAGCTTGTAAGTCAGGGAAAAAAAAGGCAGCACCCCGCTTTTTTCCATTAAGCTTCTTCTATAATGTATTAATAGAGAATTATATCCTCACTATAGGATTATTAAAAAAGAAGGGAGATAAAAATGATAGAAATGAATCCGCGCGCTATTATGCGGATGACAATAGATACACTTAAGCCTTGCAGCCCTGACCTTGGCACATGTTTCATCTCAACTCCGGGAGAGTCTGAAATTGATACCCTGACACTTACCATTAGTGCGGAGAACCATCATCTTCCCCCAGCAGCACCAGGGGATGGGAAGCGTTTTGCCAGTGCTCCGAGGGGCAGAGCAGCACCTCTTCTTGGTGCAAATCCTTGCATCCCCCTATATTTCTATTTTATTTTATTATTTTTAATTCAATCCCCCCGTGGTGCTCTACATCCCTTGCAGAAGCACGGCAGAGGTGTTACCCCATCCTGTAGCATCCCTCCCCTGACCATTGGGGACCCCCCAGTGTTTAGAGGAGGAAATTTGTTTTCTAGGAGCTACATCTGGTGCCTGCATTAGGAAAGGGGGACAAGTTGCTGCTGGGGACTTGTGTCCACCAAGAGCACATCATTGATGCTGGGCAGCATCCTCCTGGCTAGGGCTGGGTCTGAGCTGATGTCTGTATCCTTGGTAGGCCAAACCCAAGCCTCAAGCCCACAGTTAATCCCGTGGTGAAGGCAAAAGGTTTTCCACTCTCCCTTCGTTTCTCTGACCAAGTTTGTTTAGCCCTGAAGCTACCGTGAACATTGGGAGTGAGAAAGAGCTGTGTAATGCAGTGACAGCTCGGCTGCCGTCCTGCTAACGCAGATATCATTTGATCTGTGTGATCCTCCACAACCTCAAATGACGAACGCTTGGCTGGAGTGCAAGCTGAGGAGCTTAGGTACCTGAGGGCTTCAGGTGGGAGCCAGTTGTGTCCTGGTCCCCTGGGATGCTGCTGGGGACGATGAAGCAAATGTGGGGACACAAAGAGAGGGAGAGGGAAGGCACCTGGCAGCCTCCTGTGCTTCTGCAACCCAGAAAGGGGGGTGGCAGCAAGCTTTTGGGCATCACCGCGGGATGCTCTTGTGCTGCCGGTCGCACGTGGCCGTGGTGTGGAGTGACCGGCACGAGCATCTGATGTGGCCACAAAGGGACAAGCGCAGGAGAGCAGAGAGGGCGCACGGGAGGGCTCCTCTCCAAAGACCTTGGTGTGGCGGCTCCGCTGCCTCTAAACCCCGCGTGTGCTTCTTTCTGTCTTTGTCTCTCGTTTTATTTATAACTCCGCTTGGCTCTTTTTTAGAATATAGGTATATATTATTATGATTACTCCTGCTGAGCTGTAAAGTCCTTGAGGAAGAAAAGAAAAAAATATTAGGGCAAATGTGTCAGGCAAATTAAACTGGCTTGTTCTAATCAGCCGTATCCTTTGCTTTCCCTGGTCCCCATGTACATAGAGATGCTCTCCCTCCCCTCAGTTTCAGTGTCAAGAACTTTATTGGCGTGACAAGATATACCGTGTTGCTGGAGTTAATACAGTCTCAAGTGTGTATGTCTGAGAGAGGTTTTCACAGCAGTAATTGGGTTTTATACAGTGTGTCCAGTTCTATATTTGGTGGCTGAGGCGTAGCTATATTGGGAAGCCATTTCTGCCACCTCTGCTTGAATTATGCAGATGATTTTTCCTTTTTTCCTCGCTTTTGAGGGTGAAACAGAGGCATCCATCCCACACTGTGGTGCATGGGATCCTTGCAGGGCCGGGGAACAAACGGGACCGAGGACCAGCCGGTCCATGAGACAAGGAAACCTTTGCTCCGAGAGGCGATGAAAGGCGGCGGCGTTTGGAAATGATTTTATTTCAATTAGATTTTAATTAGCCGCTGTCTCTGAGCCGTCGGATCAGGCGCCAAATAATTGAAAAGCAACAATATTTGCATGCGGCACCGCGAAGAATGGGGCTGCGTCTGATCCATGGCAGGGAGGGTTTGGGGAGATAATGCCCAAGGTCAGCGGCTCCTCGCTGGTAGTTCAGCCTGGGCAAGTTTCCTTGCAAATAATCCACTGCAGCCTGGCGCCAATTTTACAGTAAATTAATGCCGAGCCGGTATTTGTATGGATTTAATTAGCAGGCAACACAAACTTTTATAAACCTTTTGCAGTGGCAATTTAAACCTGATTGCCGAGTTATTAAAGGCAGCCATGGCAGGCTGCTCTTTGGAGTCTGCGGGGACCGCGTTGTGCTACGGCATGGGGGCTGCACGGCGTTTTTGAGGCTTCCTGAGCTCTTCTCAGTGGGGGAAAATGGGCAAAACCCTGGAGATGTGCAAGGCTGGGGGGGGATCGTTGGAGTGTTTGGGGTTTCCCAGCAGATTGCATCCTTCTTGGAGATCAGCGATGCTGGCTCTCAGATCTGCCCAAAACCACTCTTCTGGCTGTTTCCAGGCGGCTGCCGCATGGTTTTTACAGGGACTACAAATAGTTGGGAGGTGGCGTAGCCCATAAAAGCCAGGTCTCTGCTCTCAGCACACGCGAGCAGAGCGGTTTATGAGCGGGACTGTTGGCTGTGGCAGTAATGTGTTGCGTGGTCCCCGATGAGAGCTGCTGGGAATCACAAGATCGTGAGTTTTCACGGTACATATCTACAGCTGGTGTCACAGATAATTAAAATAAGCACGTTGGTAGCCTCGGTCAGGCGCGTGGGTTACAGCTCCCGTAATTCAGGGTGGGTATGGGTGTCAGTCCAGCCCTGGCTCCAAGCAGGGAAGAAATAGCCCTGCGGCAGTCGGATGAGGCTGGATGGCTGCATTAAAGGCATTAAAAAATATTTACACGCTCTGGAATGATGGGAGTCCTTTTTAAATGCCTGCAGAGTGAGGCCATTTCTTATTTTGTATTGAAAATCTACCTATGTATACGTGCGTGTGTGTGTGTATATATAGATCTATGGGAGAAAGCAATTCGTGACAGAGCAGATTTAATTGCCAACCTGCCTTTGTAAGAGACAGGAAATAGCAGCTTTTAATTACAATTGAGGGTTTTGTGTGGCGAGTCCAGGCCACCTCTGCAATCAGCCAGCGCGGTGCTGTCCTCCGTGCTTCCCTCCTCGCGTCTTCGGAGGACAAAGGCAACTCATTAACCAACTATAATGGGAAAAGCCGTATCTAACGAAGCCATTCTCTTAGCGAGGCCGGGCGGGTGTCTAACCGCTGGTGTACTTCTTCTTCCCTATTTTTTATTCCCTCTTTGCTAATAGCGTTTCTTGCTGGAGCCGGTCAAATCTAGCCCAGATGCGGGACCTTGGGGTGCAGCGTGATTGAGTGCCGAGCCCGGTTTGCGCTGTCTGTCGCGCCGCGTAGATCTGGAGTCGCTCCACGGGCTTGCGTTTGTCTGACATAAACGGGAGCAGAGCCTGGCCTGCTTCAGCTGGAGGAGAGCGCTGATTAATGATTGATTGCCGGTATTAATTTGCCGCATGTAAGAGGTAGCCAAGGACATGTCTGAAACGGCTTTTGCGCATCCAGGGGGAGTTGGGAAGAGCTGATGGATTCCAGCGGAGCTGAATACCATCAGACATCTTTCCTAGGGTGGCTGAGGTTCACGAACCCCTTTGGGGAGGTTTTGACACGGCTTAGACCTGGGTAGGTGTGCATCCCCCATGACTGTACCCACCTTAAGTCCCTGAAGATGTAGCTTTGTTTTCTGGGTTAGCATTTTCCCATAGAGCTAGAAACAATTGGGTGTCCGGTGTCTTTAGTATGAGGAGGGATGAAGTAGGCTCTGAAGCTCCAGGGATGCTGGTACCCATCCCTTGCATCCAGCATGGGCAACGGGCAGGATGAGGCTTGGAGACTCGCATCTTTGGAGGAGCAATTTTGGACGTCTTAGACAGAAAGGGCCCATCTTTTAGACACAAAATTGGCCTCTGTGACCCAAATCCTTCTCATTTCTGCCTCACTGGTCTCTTCTGCCAACCCGAGCCCGTATCTGGAATGGGGCGAGGTGGGAAAGAGGAGAGGGGAGCACTAAAAAAGTCAGGAATGCAAGCGTAGAAGATCCAAGAGATATTTCCAGATGGATGTGGGTTGGGAAATGAGAGAGAATGCTATTTGCAGCGTGCAATTAAAATAAATCCGAGCGGGAGAGGAGATGGCAGTGCTGAGTCTGTTGATGTGTCTGATGAAGCAAAGCTGATTCACCTACAAGTTGACACAGCTGTGTTAATGTGCCTGCAAATAGCAGCTCCTGTCTGCCTGTGATTAAGCTGGGATGGAGGGCCGGGCTGTCACCAGGAGGGGAGTTTATAAAAGCTGATGCCTCCCCTTTGACCCGAGGTGGTTTACAAGCTGGGTTCCCACGCACGCACCCAGCTAAAGGAGCAGCACCCGCCGCTGCCGTGCGTTGGCTCCACCAGTCAGGAGCGAGGTGCCATTAACCACTTCAGCATCTCGATCGCCACCCGTTACTTCGTTTTGCAGGAGGGATGGGAGGAAGGACCAGGGGGTGTGGCTTTTTGAGTGTAATTGCAGTGATTTACCCATTTTGCTGTTGCGTCAGGGAGGGGTTGAACACTGGGGTCTCTGCATGCACGAGGCAGCAGCATTGGCGTCAGGGTTTTGGGAGGAGGGGTTTGAGGACTCACACGTGCCCTCTACATGCTGTAAAAATACCCCTCGATAATCAAGCTCCTGCTCTCCCTCGCTGCTGGGGTTTATCAGTCCCTCGGGGGATAAATAGCGGGGTTTCTGCCTGAGCCACTCACTCTGGTGTCTTTCTATTGAAGTGTTTCTATTGCCCGAGCTAGAATACTAGTATTAACATTAGGATATTAGTTCCCATATCCTTCATGCTTGGGGATTTCAGCCCCCTGATACAACTCTTAGCAGGAGAGGGAGGGAGCAGATCTGCAAACCAGCACTGTTTGAGCAGGATTTGGGCATTTTGTGTCCCCAGCAAAGCCCCTGCAGGACCCGGAGGCAGAAGAGAGAGATGCCATCTAGGTTTTTTTTTTCCCCCAATATGTCAGAAGTTGTTATAGAAAAGAGACCGATCGATGGCTCTCGGTGTCCACCGCGAGACAGAACAGGAAGGAATCGGATTAATTTGCAGTGGGGAAGATCAAGGTTAGATATTTGGGAATGGCAATTTCCAGCAGCAAGCGTCGGAAGGGGCTGGGAGAGGATGGCAAGAGATGGGGCTCGCTGCTGGGGGGTTTTAAGAGCAATGTAAGCAAATATCTGTCGGGGGTGGTTTCCCGAGGTGCTTTCATGCCTCTGGAAGTGTCAGCTTCCCGGTGTGGTGTTGTCCCTCACTGTGAGGCGCAGCAAAGGCAGCCGCCGCGATGCGCTGCTTATTAAGGAATTACTAGGGGAAGCGGAGGGGGTGTCT
The DNA here is from genome assembly GCF_000695765.1 of Mesitornis unicolor. Lineage (NCBI taxonomy): Eukaryota > Metazoa > Chordata > Aves > Mesitornithiformes > Mesitornithidae > Mesitornis > Mesitornis unicolor. The sequence goes on along the minus strand of NW_010188967.1, from coordinate 45,533 downwards.
TCAAACTGGCTGCTCGGGCAGATTCCCTGTGAAAACCGTCTCGCTGAAATCCAAATGTCATCAGTCATCAGCAGCTGAACAGCCTCTCCGAAGCCTCCGAGTGGGACGTATGCGCTGGTTCATTACAGCTGTCAGCCTGCTGGTGCTTGGGTTTATT